>NC_080163.1:105971833-106268940 GCF_950295315.1 Erinaceus europaeus | reverse complement strand
CTCCCCCTAGGAAATTTTAATTCATATTAACAGATTAAAAAATTTCCTTGGTATACTAGTAACAGTTTTCTTAAGATTTGGCAAACTATTTTAAAACTTAAATGAGTGAGGAAATCACAAAGTTCATGATAGAAGATAAAAAAGATGGTAAGAAAGGAAGGAATTTGATTTCTCAAAACAAATGATGGCACAGATATAGGGAAAAGGGAACCCTTTTATAGGGCTGGTGGGAATGTGAACAGGTGCCACCACTATGGAAAACAGTATGGAACTGCCTGAAAGAAAGAAAGAAAGAAAGAAAGAAAGAAGCACTGATAAACTGTATTATCTAATAATCCCATATCTGGGAATCTACTCAAAGAATATGAAAATACTAATTTGGAAAGACATATGTATGCCTTCACTGCAGTGTTCACTGCATTATTATTATTTTTAATAATTAAGGTATGCAAACAATGGCCTGGGAGTTGGCACAGTGAGAGTTCTGGGTTCACAAGCATGAGGTCCTAGTTCAATCCCAGGCACCACATATACCAGAGTTCTTTTCTGACCTCTGCCTGTCTCCATCTCTTTCTCTTTATCTCTCTCTCTCTTTCTGGTGAAACAAATTAAAAAATATTTTAAAAAATATACAGAAAGCCCCAAGTCCTCCTATATGGATACATGGTTTACACAGGAATAATTTAGTCAAGAGAATGTGGTATAGCTGCACAATGGAATACCAGTCAGTGATGAGAAAAGATGAAATCTTCTCTTTTGCACTGACATGGGTGGTCACGCTAAGTGAAAAAAGTCAGAAAGGAAAAGACAAATGCCAGATGGTATTTAAGGAAACAAGCCAGGGCCCAAAGCCATATGGAAACAAACTTGTGGACTCTGACCACAGAACTGAAATCACCAAACGGTATAAAGGAGGTAGGGGCTCCATGGCTGCTTGTGGTGAAATACTCTGGTAGTAGGAGTGGTGTGGTAATACACATTTGAAGAGGTGTGAACCTGTAATACCAAAACACAAACACTTATAAACCAATATTATCTCAGTAAAATAAATAAATAAAATAAAAAGAAAAATAGAAAATAAAAGTGAAATACCCAAATAGGTAGGTACCTATAACTACTTTAAATATATCCCCTATCATTCAGGCAATACTTCAGTCACACACACACACACACACACACTGAAAAAGAAAAGAAATTGTGTAAAATGCATACTATCTTTGTAATAGTAAAAAAAAAATTACTGTAATGAAGTAGAGTACTGACAACCTAATGAAACAGGATCACCATCATTCAGAAAGATCAGAGAAAGTAGGTTTGCATTTTTAGAAAGAAGGAGATTAAGTGACCTCATTAAAAAATACTAACTCTGAGGGGATTACAGAGGATAAAGTCCTGTGCATAAAACGGTTAACTGAATACATTAGACTAAAATGACGAGAGAGAGAGAGAGAGAGAGAGAGAGAGAGAGAGAGACACCCCCCAAATGGTTACTAATGTTATTTCAAAGGAAGAGACATCTAGAAATTTGCCCGGTTTTGAGAACATTAAGTGCTACGCAATGAGCTCCAAAGGCAGCTTTCAATGGTTCTCTTAGGAACCTTCGCTGTCATTTCAAATGACTCATTAGTCACTGGTACAGCAGTGCAAGAAGGACCTTAAGAAGACCTCTCTACAACATGGAGGATATCACGATGGCTGCAGTGATGGATTTACAAGTACGAAGTCCTGAGTTTTATCACAGGCATCACAAGTATCTCGCCAATCTGTCATTAATAAAAACATCCTTAAAAATAAAAAAGATCTCTCTTTGTACATTTTTTAAAAAGCCTATCTGAATTTTTACTGACAACTACCAGCACAGGAAGATGGCTTTCCACGCAGTCCTACGCTCATTAACTCCCAACAGTCTGCCTCCATAGCGTGTGACAGATCAAGAGATAGGAGGTCCACATGTAGGTATGTTAGGAAGTGGAGAGGGTGGAATTATTGTGTCCAGTACGGGACTAGTTCCCTGGAAGAGTCAGATAGACTTTTCTCAACAGAATAGGTCCCTTCCAATCAGTGTCACCTTCATATGTGTGTTTAAGGTCAATGGAAGCCCTAGGGGAACTGTTACTAAGATTCAGGAATACAGATTTTTAAGAAAGATTTTAAGGACTGTGGAGACAGTATAATGGTTATGCAAAACAGCTTTCATGTTTAAGGCTTTAAACTCCCAGGTTCAATCTGAGGCTCCATAAACCAAAGCTCAGCAATGCTCTGGGAAAGGGAAAGCTTACTACTTATGTGTATGAGAGAGACAGAGTCATGTAAAGTCTCCTCCCCTCCTCTCTTTGACCCCCTAGGTCCCTTCCATAGAACAGGTACCCCAGGTTTGCCCTATTGTTTCCCCCCTTAGAATTGTCATGTAAATTCTCTACAGGTATGCTGTTAAATTGATTTTCCTCTTTGTTAACCTGGCTGTTGCTGCTTGATTCCTTGTTCAGCTGGAGAACGCTGAGAGGGTGGGAGTGGGGGGAGAAATTTCCTTCTGCATGGTGACACTAGAATGTAACCATTTTTCTTTCTTTTCTCCTATGCCTGGAAATGAACCCTGGGCCTTGTGCCCGCAAGATCCTGTAGCAGAGTGTTGTCTCCAGTTTAATATTCTAATTTGTTTTTAAATATTTATTTATTTGTTCCCTTTCGTTGCCCTTGTTGTTTTATTGTTGTAGTTATTATTGTTGTTGTTATTGATGTCTTCGTTTTTGGATAGGACAGAGAGAAATGGAGAGAAGAGGGGAAGACAGAGAGGGGGAGAGAAAGATAGACACCTGCAGACCTGCTTCACTGCCTGTGAAGCGACTCCTCTGCAGGTGGGGAGCCGGGGGCTTGAACCTGGATCCTTATGCTGGTCCTTGCACTTAGCGCCACGTGCGCTTAAACCACTGTGCTACTGCCCGACTCCCATGTTCTAATTTGTTATTTATGGAGCATGAGAGTGGAAAAGGATATAGGCACAGACAGAAAAGAGATACCACACATCACTCTACCATCCACTGAGCTTCAGCTACCCCCAGTGCTGTCCGTGGCAATTCTGTGTGGTGGTAGAGCTTGTATCCAGGGCCTCATGCACTAGAAGGCATACACCCTATCAAGTGAACTATCTCCTGGCCATTACATTCTTGTTTAGTTAGCTAACTCTGCATAAATATATGATTGAGGGGTGGGAGTAGACAGCATAATGGTTATGCAAAGAGACTCTCATGCCTGAGGCGCCAAAATCCCAGGTTCAATCCTTTGCATCACCATAAACTAGAGCTAAGCAGTACTCTGGTAACAAATAAACAACAAGAACAACAAAATGTATATATGCACATATATTCATATATTTATGACTCAGTAGGGAAGACTTAGTCACAGTCAACTTCTTTTTTATTATTTATTTATTTATTTATTCCCTTTTGTTGTCCTAGTTGTTTTATTGCTGTAGTTATTACTGTTGTCCTCGTTGTTGGATAGGACAGAGAGAAATGGAGAGAGGAGGGGAAGACAGAGAGGGGAAGAGAAAGATAGACACCTGCAGACCTGCTTCACCTGCTTCACCACCTGTGAAGCGACTTCCCTGTAGGTGGGGAGCCAGAGGCTGGAACCAGGATCCTTACTCAGGTCTTTGCGCTTTGCTCCACGTGCGATTAACCCACTGCGCTACCGCCTGACTCTCAATAGTCAACTTCTTATTCACTCCTGTCTAAATACTTTAGCATAGCAGCAGCAGTAATAGCTACTGGTATTAACTTTATGCTGGCAGTAATCTTAGTGCTCCTGTACATGGTTAAACCATTTCATCTTTTTAGCAACTCTGGCTTAGGTGCTATTTTCATTTCTACTTTCATGATGAGGAAACTGAACCACAAAGAGACACAGTAATTTCCCCACCATCACACAGCTGCTCACCAACATACTTAGACACAGATCTACATTTTGTGAGGTTAGACATTATATAACTTGGAGGGGGAGGTGTTTTCTTTAGGGAAAAAAATGCCAAATTATGACTATGTCTTTAGTTATAAAAATGACTAGTTAGTTAGGAGAAGAAAATATAACATGACAAATAATGGTTTTTAAGCCAACATACACCTTTACATATCAGGGGGAAAAATGTGTGACAGTTTTCAGTGACTGCTTGCCCTATCTTGAATAAACATTTTCCCTTGTGTTTTTAGGCTATATTTAATCTTCGGTTGCCTTCTGTATAATACAATGACTATAATAGTTCCTACAGAGAGGGTGAACAAAACAGCTCACTAAATAGTACACTGCTTTGACAGCCATCCATGTGTGCAGCTCAGGTTTGAGCCCAGCCCTCACCTCACTGGAGGAAACTTCAATGTTATGGTGTCTCTCTCTCTCTCTCCCTTTTTTCTTTCTTTATGTAAAAAATCAGTCCAAAGCAGTGAAGCCCATGATGACAGGAAAAAAAAAGCAAAACAGATAAAACCCTCTTTAAACATCAAACTTTTCTATAGAGAGACTAGAAAGACAACTTAGTCTATTCAACTGTTATTTTTATTTTATTTTATTTATAAAAAGGAAACACTGACAAAACCATAGGATAAGAGGGGTACAACTCCACACAATTCCCACCACCAGAACTCTGTATCCTATCTCCTCCCTTGATAGCTTTCCTATTCTTTAACCCTCTGGGAGTATGGACCCAAGGTCATTATGGGGTGCAGAAGGTGAAAGGTCTGGCTTCTGTAATTGCTTCCCCGCTGAATGGGCATTGACAGTTCGATCCATACTCCCAGCCTGCCTCTCTCTTTCCCTAGTGGGGTGGGGTTCTGGGGAATTGGAGCTCCAGGATGCATTGGTGGGGTTGTCTGTCTAGGGAAGTCTGGTTGGCATCATACTAGCATCTTGATGGTAATTTTTAACATAGTTTTCATTATGGATACATTAGAAAAGTTCTGTCTGGCGTCAAAATTTGATATTAGTAATGGCATGTCAAATTTTTGGCCTCCCTGTCAAATATGGTAAGACTTTACTGTGCGATAAATGAATCTTAAATGCTCTTTGAATTGAAGACACTCATTAACCACTCTTGTGATGCCTTCACAGTAGAATATTAGGAGTTTGATGTTATCTTTGTCAATACCAGTGACACGGTGGCCTCAGAGGTATAGGGCTACCTGACAGGGCTCAAGAGAGAGGAGGTGACCTGAAATAAATTGATAAATAGGGTTAGACAAAAGATAATTAACTCTCAGCACTCTGTTCAGAGGAACTGCTTTGCTTGAACAGTTAAAATGGTAAGCCTGAATCTGCAAACAAAGGCTAACAGCACACACTCTCCCCCTTGTTTCTGCTTGCCCTTTGTTTCAGGGCAAAACATGCTTTAGTTGTTTAATGCATGGAGAACCCACCACCATCAGGGGCACTCAAGTACTTAAAGGCCTCAGTTTGACATCCTGTTTACTCCCAATCCCACCTTTTGATTTTCAGTCCCTCCATCTACCTTTACAAATATTCCCTGAAACAAAGGAATGGAGAGGTAGATTTCAGCAGAGTCTCTGACCCTCACTGCAAGTGAGCAATAATAAATAGCCTTTCTGTTCCTGCAAAAGCTGGCATGACAGTATTGGCTCTCAGTGGCACTGGGCAGCTGGTCCTCATTTGGCTGCATCAGTATCCCATGTCATATAAGCAAGAATTCTGTTTCTCATATTTTTATGTCACTACATGATACACTGAGATGCATAAAACATGGTTCACATGTCAGTGAACTCAACTTTGCAGTTCTATGAGGTTTGTGCCCTAAAATACAGGAATTCTGATCAAGTCCTTTAAAAAAAAATCATCATCAAGAAAAAAAATCAGGACATATTTCTAATCATATAAATTCTATTATCAAATATATTTCTAACAGGTGAAAACCATTCTGGTCTTTTTATGACCTGATAACAGAAAGAATTCCTCACAGATTAATTTCTGTTTCTTACAAATCAAGCCATATTCCTCCTCCATCCCCTATTTCCTTCCAGGGCAGGGCATCACAGGTCAAGTTCACATCTTTGTAGCCTCTCTGGGCCTGCACTTCCAAATCTCTAGGGGGGGGGGATCAGAAGTGACATGGATTTCCAGGGTAGCTAGTGATGAATTTCACAGACAGCAGTGACTTCTAACCTCTTAAACAGTTAAATCATACTAGGAACTACTCTAAGGAAAAGTGTTAAGGAAAAGTGTTAAAAGAAGTTGGAGGGTAAGAGACCAATGTCTCAACTGACAAGTAAGCTTTAGTGATATGACTGAGGAAGCATTCGAGGTTCCATCTAGCTCTCTACCCATATACTTCTTACATACTTTGCCTTGAAACTTTTAAAAAATATTTTTGTTTTAAATTGCATAGAGACAGAGAGAAATTGAGAGGTGGGAAGAGAGAGAGAGAGAGAGAGAGAGAGAGAGAGAGAGAGGGAAAGAGATAGAGAGACACCTGCAGCCCTGCTTCACCACTTGTGAAGCTTTCCCCTTGCAGGTGGGAACCAGGGTCTAGAACCTGGGTCCTTACGCACTGTAATGTGTGTAATGTGTTTCCTGATGCTAAGGAATGTTAAACCAGGAGACAGTTACATAGACATCTGGGGGGAAAGGTACTGTTGTGTATGCTTTACAATGCACTGAAAAATCTTGGTGTCATGCAACCTGAGATAGTGGATAAAACAATGGATTTTCAAGAATGAGGTTCCAAGTTCCATTCCTGGCATTGCATCATTGCATGCACACACTCTCCTCCTCTCACCACCAGCTCTCTCAGAAATAAATGAGTTAAAAAAAATAACCTTGATAACATGTAAGATCACCATAGAGGGTAGTGGGGGAGCTCTGGAGATGGTGGAGCAGTGACATAGTGACTCTGTTCTTTGTCTCTGCTACTACTCCCCCGCTGCTAAAAAAAAAAAAAAAAATAGAAAGCTGAGTTGGGAGACGGCTCAGTGTTATCATGCACATAGTGTCTCATAAAAAAAAGGGGAAAGGAAATAAATTTCTTTCTAAAGTAGAAGCATAAAACCATGTAAGCCCAGGGTCCCTTTGCAAATTACTAGAAAGGACTAAAAACGTGGGGTCTTGATGCTTAAATTTCACCAGCTTCCCAGTCAATATGTCACTGTCCTGTTCAGGGACCCAGGCAGGTGGCACTTAGAGATCCATTTCTTAACCTCTACATTACACTAACAGATGTCAAGCTTAGTATCTCCCAGAGCAATCATTTGTAGGTGTAATGTGGTACTGTAGATTCATTTATTAAGGGGGAAGTAACAGTTTGAATAAAACTGAAAAAAAAAGTCTTTTAAGACTTTCTATGCTCTATATTCTTATAAATACGATTTTCATCCTGAGAATTTGATATAGGTTACAAAGACAATTAGTTTTTGAAATCTAAAAAAAAAAATCATTTAGCAGCATAGTCATTTTTTTTAATTGTCACCAATATTTTCCCTTGACAACTGAAATAGCATTCTTTGACCATTATGCTGAGATAAGAGAACACCAAGGTCTGGTTTTGTCTACATTCATATAGTTGGGAGTTTTCTCTCTCTCCCCCATCTTGCTTAGCATATAATTCCTCAGCTGTGTGTATTTCATAATTTCTAATCCTCGGCAATACAAAGCCCAGAGCAGCCAAGGTATTTAATAGAAGTATGCAGAGTACTGCATGTATAAGTTTTGTCTGAACAAGCAAAGCATGTCTTTGTGATCAGTAATGATCTTGTTTTTCAATGTACTAAAGAATTAGAATAAAAACAAATAGCTGGTCTTTTGTAGCTTAAAGGAATTAGGATTTCCCCTAGGCCAAATTTCCATTTGAATTGCCTGAAAGTACATGAAAATCAATTTAGCTCAATAAACAACTCTTGTGTTTGAGACATTACTAAAAGAAAAAGACCACTGTAGACTCTACCTTTCTTTCATTACTATGATTTTAAAAAGCACCATCTCTGTAACCTCCAATCCATACATCTGAACTACTGTTAAGAAATACTCATTCTGAGAGCAGGTTATGCTTAATAACAACAAATGGAAATAGCACTCACTTTTAAAATTAGATTTATTGGATGAACACAATTTTGGTTTACCTTTTTAATTTAAACCTCACCACCCAAAACTCCATCTAGACTGCAATTTGTTTCATTAGTATTAACATATTGGATGATTTACATTCTTACATTTCATTTGATTTTAACAAGTCTAAGAGTAGTCATATATGAGGAAACCTATGACTTGACTATGGTCATATACTATGTAAATGATGCATTAAGAATTTAAGTTCAAAAGCTTTAAAAACAGGATTCTGCCTTAAATCTCATACGGTATTTTATTGCCATTATACATAAAACAACAACTGAGGTTAAGAACAGCTCGGCTGCAGCTACAGTGAATAAATCACAGAACTGATCTAAAAACCCATTTTAAAATTTAAATGCTCCTGCTTTTTTCATTATATTGCAGTGATTTTCATAAGAATATTATATATGAGATGCTCAATAATTGCTTAATGGACAGAGAAATGAATCAATTAACAAAGGAAGAGTAAGCAAGACATACAAAGTGCAGAATGCTATAAAGCAGACCCTTCTAAAGGGATCTGAAAAAGTAGAGCTGATATCTATTTTTTTTAATGGCAAAGGAAAAATAAAAATGAAAGGGAACTGAGAATTCACAGGGAACCTCTCCGATCACACTGAGGAATTCTCCAAATAGAGCAGAACAATCAATAGATAAATTACAGAATGGCAAGACTATAAGTGGTTCCTCTGACGAACACACTAATTATCAGAGGTTTATTATTTTTGATAATGAATAGAAATAAGATAAGAAGTATCACTTTTTGTCACTCTGCAGTGGCAAAAAGAATATACAGTGTCAACATTTCACATCTTTGTCACTGTGGCATTGCTAAAGCTTGCTGGACTGGGGATTTGAACATTTCATTGGGAGATTGTTTCAAGATTTAAATACATTTTCCAACTCAAGAGTCTTGATTATATCTAACATGTAAAAGGCCTAAGCTCATTTTCTTAATTTCTGTCTTCAGAGAAATGGGAAATGCTTTTTCTGCCTTCAGAAGAAAATCCTCAATGTCAAGATAAGAGATCTGAGCCGTCTTTACTTGCTTAGTAACTTTCTAAGACAACAGTCAACTGGTACAGGTTACAGTCTCATCTATGGTCTTCAATGATCTCAGCTACAAATGAAAAACTATGTTTTTCAGCAAAAGTGAAAAGAGAATGGTTCTTGTGGAAGCTTCATGTTAATAATACTCCATTTTTGGAAATGAGAATTTACCACTGGCTAGAGTATTTCATAACACATTAGAAGTTAGTGATTCTCCCTACAAACACCTATTGAGCAGAAGTTGGTAGGGGCAACTGTTTCTATGCCAGGTAATCACAGAGCAGTTTTGCCCATGCAAGGTGTACCAAACCAACTCAACTGTTTTTACAAGGTTATAGATTCTGGTTCCAGTTACATAAATACATTAACAGTAAATTTACTGAACTAGATCAAGATGTATGCTCCTGTTCACATGCTTGATTTTGACTATACTTAATTCAGAAAATATAGGATTTTTAAAATAGAGCAATGGGTATACTATGTAACAATGCCAACTATTATTTCTAAACACTTCATTTTATTTAATATATTTTGGATTTTTTTGCATTCTCTAAGTTTTATATCTTTCCTATCTTGTGAAAAACAAAGACTCAAATATATCACTACATGGTCTTTTTATGGACAGTCACATAGAAAAGATGCTGTCATGGTAGTTGAGTGTTACTTGCATGAAACAATGCTGATAACAGATGCTGCCTGCTGACACAACCGGTTGAGTGTACACGTTAACATGAGTGAGGGTCTGGATTTGAACCCCTGCCCCCCACCTATGGGGGGGTAGGAAGCTTCTTGAACGGTAAAGTAGTGCTGTAGGTGTTTTTCCTTCTCTCAATTTTTATCTGTCCTGTCTAAAAACAAAACAAAACAAATCAGAAAGGGGAAAAAAAGAAAAAATGGCCACCGGGAGCAGTGGATTTGCTGTGTAGGCACCGAGCCCTAGCAATTACCTTGGTTGCAATAAAAAAATATATGCTGGTAATAATTGCTGGCAGTTATTTGACATGTTTTCTATCATGTAACTTGCTTTTATTTATGAAAGTAGTCAACAATCATAAACATGTTCTTGGGGGGAGGAAGGAGATATATTATTAATATTTTTATAATAAGATATCCCTGCATACATCCACAAGCCAGTATCTAACTAAAGATAGAAGAAAGATGTCAGACTATAAACTTAAAGATAAATATGCCTAATTTGCTAAGTGCATGCTTCATAATGAGAGGAAAATGTGAACACACTAATAAAAGTATCAGAACAGAATTCCTTCAGGTAGATAGATTGTTTAGTAAATTCTCTAAATTCATAACCTATTTCACAAGCAAATGCCTATGGTTTTATGAAACCATGAACAGCTTATGAAGACAGGAAGATGACTAATGAAGAATATTCTTTGCTTTCTAGCTGGAAGTTTTGTTTGCTTCTAACTGTTTAATTTCTCCTCGATCTCTGTTTCAATTAACCTCCCTGTTTGTATTCAATGAGATGGCACAAAATATGAAGAAATAAAAAAAAATCATGCTGATTTATGAGAGTTCCTTCATCAAGTGGCAGTTGCTTTCAGCCAAATGCACATGTGTTGAAAGCAAGAGGAGATGCACAGAAGAGTAACCAGGCTGACTGAGAAGACATGCTGGAGTCTCCCAGGGCCTCTAATCAGTGACTCGCAGAGGCCTCTTTGAAAGTGGCCCCCGAGGCTTCACTGTGCACATACACAGGATTGGTAAAAAGTCAGGGGGAAAGTAATAGGTTCTCCCCAGGTTAAAATTTGGAGTCACTGATTCTAATAGTATCAATGAGCACCAATAATTATTGAGAGTTTCTCTGTATCTTTTAAAACTTTCATGTGTAAGACTTAAGATGAAGTAGATCCTTTATTTCTTTCATTGTTAACTCTAGGAAATATTAATGCAATCCAATAAA
Source organism: Erinaceus europaeus (assembly GCF_950295315.1). Lineage (NCBI taxonomy): Eukaryota > Metazoa > Chordata > Mammalia > Eulipotyphla > Erinaceidae > Erinaceus > Erinaceus europaeus. The sequence continues at coordinate 106,257,866 of NC_080163.1, read as the reverse complement.
ACAAAAAGGAGTAGAATTATTAACTACAGTGAGCTCTGCTAAATTAAAAAAAAGTCATTAAAATTCCGGGCTGGTTTAGAAATCTTCAAAGTTGGACTTTTGGAGGCGGAGCTACGGAGCAGCAGCAGGTGTGTTTCCCTCCTCTCCTCTCCAGGGTAAACTAGGAATACCAAAGGAGATCATCTGGGACCACAACAAGACAGGACTAGAACCACTTCAGGAACCCACCAGATCACGAGTAAGTGCAAACACGTGTGCCTCATGGACAGAGAGGAGCCTAGGGAGAGATTTAGTGGCTGGTAACAGTCTGGCAGTTTACTAGTTGAGATACCACCTCCAGTCTCTTTCACCAACAAAAAGACTGCTGAAGGGAGGAGAGGACTCCCCTTAGACTCATCAAATGCAACTGTGAGTCTCCATTGCTACTGCCCTCAGAAGCTGGAGCAGCAGTGGGGAGGCCCTGTAATGACGCCAGGGGATAGACAACTAACAATGAACTCAGGAGAAGATCTATCCCTTGGTGGCTGATCGGTGGGGCTGTGAGAGTCTCTTTGCATAACCACTGGATTATCTCTGACCCACCCTGCTTTCTCTCTTGGTCAGGAGTCAGTGATGAAGCTAAGAAGCCTACTTATACTTTAAAAGCCCTCAGGCTCCCATACCCTACAGGGAAGAAAAAGCACAAAAGAGACTTTTAAGCCACTGTTCTCCAACTCAGGGATTAAAATAACATTGAAACAACTGTCAATTTCCACAACTATGAACCCTTTAATTACCTTACTTAGACACAAGTCTATTCAGGCAAGAGTGATAATTTGAAAAGTACTGAGAGAAGGGCCTCATAACATACTATATAAAATGGTTAAACCAAAATGAAATACTGGAGAAATGAACCAGAACAATAGTCCAGCTAAAAGTCCCCCCCCACCAAGGTTGAAGCACAAAATAATGAGATTAACATCCAAACGCTAGTTAAGGAAATAATCACAGGAGTGAGTAAAGAGTTTGAAAGAATTGTCATCAGAAATACAGAAACAACAAATGAAACTCTGGAAGAAAACACTAATTATCTCAAGGTTGTTAGAGAATGAAAGCTAAAATAGTTGAGCTAAGAACACAATTAGCTGAACAAGCTAAAACAGTATCAGAACAGGGTAACAAAATAGATGAACTCCAGAAAACAGTACAGGGGAGAGAGAATAGAATAAATGAAGCTGAAGATGACAAGATAGAGACAACTAAAAAAGAAGTAAGAGACCTCCAAAAGAGATTAAGAGATACTGAAAACAACAACAGAGACCTATGGGATGATTTCAAAAGAAATAATATACACATTATTGGCTTACCAGAGGAAGAAAGAGAGGGAGGGGAAGAAAGCATTCTTCAGGACATAATAGCTGAGAACTTCTCTAGTCTAGACAACACCAAAGGCATAAAGGTTCAAGAAGCAAAAGGGTCCCTAACAGAATTAACCCAGACTTAAAGACACCAGGACACATCATATTTAGAATGGAAAGGAATAAGGATAAAGAAAGGATCCTGAAGGCTGCAAGAGGAAAACAAAGAGTCACCTACAGAGGAAAACCCATAAGACTAGCAGCATACTTCTCCACACAAACACTACAGGCCAGAAGAGAATGGCAAGATATCCATCGAGTGCTCAATGAGAAAGGCTTTCAACCAAGAATACTGTATCCTGCTAGACTGTCATTCAGACTAGATGGAGGCATAAAAACCTTCTCAGACAAGCAACAGTTGAAAGAATCAACTATCACCAAGCCTGCCCTCAAAGAAGTTCTGAAAGGTCTCCTATAAACATTCAGACCACCATAAATATGCCATATATCAGAACACTCTAAAACTCTACTAGAATGGTGTTAAAATATCTTCAATCTTTGATATCATTAAATGTCAATGGCCTGAATTCACCTAAAAAGCACAGAGTAGAAAGGTGGATCAGAAAGCACAACCCAACAATATGCTGTCTACAGGAAACCCACCTAACTCAACAAGACAAACACAGACTTAAAGTGAAAGGATGGAAAACTATCATACAAGCCAACGGCCCACAAAAAAGGGCAGGGACAGCTATTCTCATATCTGACACGATAGACTTTAAAATAGGTAAGATTAAAAAAGATAGGAATGGACACTACTTGATGCTCAGAGGATCAGTTAATCAAGAGGAATTAACAATTATTAACATCTATGCACCCAATGAGAAGCCATCTAAATACATCAAATGTCTACCAAAAGAGCTATAGCAACATATTAGCAGCAACACAGTCATAGTAGGGGACATCAACACCCCACTCTCTCAACTTGACAGATCATCCAGGCAGAAAATCAATAAAGATATGAGGGAGCTAAATGGGGAGATAGATAAACTATTAACTATTGGACATTTTCAGAGTCGTTCATCCCAAGAAACTAGAATATACATTTTACTCAAGTCCACATGCGTCATTCTCAAGGACAGACCATATGTTAAGCCACAAATACAGTATCAGCAAATTAAAGAGCACTGAAGTCATCCCCAGCATCCTCTCAGACCACAGTGGAGGTAAACTAACACTTAACAATCAACAAAAGATTAGTAATAGTCCCAAAACGTGGAAGCTCAACAGTTCACTACTTAACAACTTCTGGGTCAAAGAGGAAATAAAGGAAGAAATCAAAATGTTTCATGAGTACAATTAAAATGAAGACACAAGCTATCAAAATATTTGGGACATAGCTAAGGCAGTAGTGAGAGGGAAGTTCATAGCATAAATTTTAAAGACATCTTCCATGAAAGGACTCCAGTTACAAAGACGACTAAGGCAAGTATAAACCTATGGGACTACATCAAATTAAAAAGCTGCACAGCAAAAGAAACCACTACACAAATCAAGAGACCCTTCACAGAATGGGAGAAGATTTTTACATGCCATACATTAGACAAGAGTTTAACAACCAAAATATATAAAGAGCTTGCCAAACTCAACAACAAGAAAACAAATGATCCCATCCATAAATGGGGAGAGGACATGGACAGAATATTCACCACAGAAGAGATCCAAAAGGCCAAGAAACACATAAAAAATGCTCCAAGTCTTTGATTGTCAGAGAAATGCAAATAAAAACAACAATGAGATACCACTTCACTCCTGTGAGAATGTCATACATCAGAAAAGGTAACAACAGCAAATGCTGGAGAGGTTGTGGGGTCAAAGGAACCCTCCTAAACTGCTGGTGGGAATGTCAATTGTTTCAGCCTCTGTGGAGAACAGTCTGGAGAACTCTCAGAAGGCTAGAAATGGACCTACCCTATGATCCTGCAATTACTCTATTGGGGATATATCCTAAGAAACCCAACACACCAATCCAAAAAGATCTGTGTACACATATGTTCTTAGCAGCACAATTTGTAATAGCCAAAACCTGGAAGCAACCCAGGTGTCCAACAACAGATGAGTGGCTGAGCAAGTTGTGGTATATATACACAATGGAATACTACTCAGCTACAAGAAATGGTGACTTCACCGTTTTCAGCCAATCCTGGATGGACCTTGAAAAAATCATGTTGAGTGAAATAAGTCAGAAACAGAAGGATGAATATGGGATGATCTCACTCTTAGGCAGAAGTTGAAAAACAAGATTAGAAGAGAAAACACAATTAGAACCTGAACTGGAATTGGCATGTTGCACCGAAGTAAAAGACTCAGGTGGGTGGGGGGAGAATACAGGTCCAAAAAGGATGACAGAGGACCTAATGGGGGTTGTATTGTTATATGGAAAACTGGGAAATGTTATGCATGTACAAACTATTGTATTTACTGTTGAACGTAAAACATTAATTCTCTGGGAGTCGGGCTGTAGCGCAGCGGGTTAAGCACAGGTGGCGCAAAGCACAAGGACCGGCATAAGGATCCCGGTTCGAACCCCGGCTCCCCACCTGCAGGGGAGTCGCTTCACAGGTGGTGAAGCAGGTCTGCAGGTGTCTATCTTTCTCTCCTCCTCTCTGTCTTCCCCTCCTCTCTCCATTTCTCTCTGTCCTATCCAACAACGACAACAGCAATAATAACTACAACAATAAAACAACAAGGGCAACAAAAGGGAATAAATAAATAAAATAAATATATTTTTTTAAAAAAACATTAATTCTCCAATAAAGAAATTAAAAAAAAAATTCCCGGCTGTTCCCAGACAAATGTCGCTCAAGAACAATTTACCTAGAGGAAATTGTGCAAGATTTCCAAGGTCAGTAGGACCACAGGAGACTTTGTTTTTTAATGCATTACTAGTATTATTACTATTATTTCTTTGTGGAGTCAGTGCCTCACATGTGCAGTTTTACTGCTCCAGAGCCAATTTTTAATTTGCATAGAAAGACAGAGGTACCATAGGATTCGAGCTTCCCCAAGTCCCATAGCACCTCCCAGGTGGCACTAGGGCTCAAATCAGATGAGCCTTCTCTCTTGTCTCAGCATAGTTTGTTTAGTAACTGTTGGTTGTCAAGTTTAATTTGCCCGTAGATAACTTATGGTAGAGTTTCTGGTTTTACAAACTCTATTTACATGTATTTGTTGTACTTCCTAGGAAAGATAGATATACACACAGATAGATCATATATATATATATATATGACATTTTCCTCCCAGCTAGAACAGATTCATTTCTTTGACAGGGCCTAAGAGATGAAATGGCCATAAACAATGATGGAATATGAGCATTGGCATATTATTCCTGTTCTGCCTCTGTATGTGGACAGTGCAGGATTTAGGAGTGGGGGTGTGGAGGTGTTAGGTCACAGGGGAAGTGCAATCAATGTCTTTTATGTGCCCACAGAAAGGTGCACATATTGTGGCTGTCAATTTTTTTTTTCTGATTTCATGATATTTATTTAAAAACAAAACAAAAACAAACAAATAAAAATTAGGTAGCCATAACACTACAAAGTCTCTCTTTGAGAGTAGAGGTGGGGTGGCCCTGGAGGTGGCATAGTGGCAGAGCACAGGACTAGCATGCATAAGTGCCTCATATACCAGAGTAATGCTCTGGTTCTCTTTCTCTCCCATTACTAAATCTTTCTTTCTTCCTTTCTTTCTTTCTCTCTCTTTCTTTTTTAAGACTAGAGGGCCAGGGAGATGGCACCATTAGTAGCACAACAGACTGTCATATCTGAGGCAGCTGAGGCCCTAGGTTCGATACCCAGCACTACCATAAGCCAGTACTGAGTAGTGCTCTGGTAAAAAAAAAGGGGGGGCAGGCGGTGGTGCACCTGGTTAAGTGCACACATTACAGTGCACAAAGACACAGGTTCAAGCCCCTGGTCCCCACCTGCAAGGGGAAACCTTCACAAGTGGTGAAGCAGGGCTGCAGGTGTCTCTCTGTCTCTCTACCTCACTATTTCCCCCTCCTCTCTCAATTTCTCACTGTCCATATCCAATAAATAAATAAATAAATAAATAAATAAATAAATAAAGTTAACAAAAAAGAAAAAAAAAGGGGGAGTAGAGGAGAGAACAGCCCTATCAGAGCAACTATTAGAAGATGTACATTTGCAATTGGCCTCTGTAAGAACTAAACATCACTCTCAATGTAGGCAGTAATTTCACACCTAACAAAAGAAACCCTGACAGTTCTCTATTAAGAGTCAGGTTGCCAGGTCTGGATTTAGAGGCTTCCAGGGCTGGGTCCTGGCTGAAAACCGGAAAGCTGGACATTCTCCACACTGATAAGGTTCTTTGCTCACTTGGTGCATTATATAAATGTTCGCTTTTCTTCTGAGAATTTAAAATTGGGGTGGTTATGGCTGACAAAGATAGCCCCTTGAGCAGCTGCAATATAAACCTTTAGTGCTGAGTCTCAAAACAGGGTTCCCTAGGCAGAAATTCTGCACTCAGATCTGTTTTTCACTGCTGGAGAAAGGAGCATGTTCCCTGTGACTTTCCCAGCAGAAGAGCAAGGATATAAAAGTCTGTATGTGTACTTCTCCTGACATCACTCAATAGGTCTGTTTTAGAACTTTTTGATCACCACTATAGTTGTGAGCACAACTATATCCCTGATTGTGAGCACAACTAGATCCCTGAGTCTCCTGAGTGTTTCGAGTGAGTGACCAAATGTGGCACTGACAGTAGTACCCTCAGAGTAGATAGCTGGAATGTCAGTAAGTGAAACAAAACCTTACTTGAGGGTTTTTTTTTTTTTTTAAGATTTTATTTATTTATGAGAAAGATAGGAGGAGAGAGAAAGAACCAGACATCACTCTGGCACATGTACTACCAGGGATTGAACTCAGGACCTCATGCTTGAGAGTCCAAAGCTTTACCACTGTGCCACCTCCCGACAACACTTCAGGTTTTATAAAGATTCAACTGTGAAATTGTTTGGAATTGCAATTTACCCATATAAATATTCTTAAACTGTCTAATTCCTGTAAGCAAAAAAGTGAATCACATAGTACTTATAGAGGCACTGGGAAAAGATTTTTTATTTTAGACATTGAGATTCTCTGGATAACTCTATCATATTTTACAATATGGACATAATGTGGAGACAAACTACTTCTCAAATTAAGACTTTTTTTTTGTTGTTGTTGTTAGGGCCATGCCACTTAATAATGTACATATTCATTAAAATAATGTTCAATCCATCCAATTTATTTTTGCTGCCCTTCTAAATGAAATATTTCAATTTCAGTTAACTCAAAAGGTGAAGAAACAAAGGTGCCGAGTACCTTGCAAATATGGTGCTATGTAAGTTACGGGTACTTCTGCATCAGTGTGACATGCCACGATGGACTAACATAAGATCTACGTGATTGTCTGATTTAACTTTCAGATGTCCATGCATGCCATCCCATCCTTTTTTTTTTTTTAAACGTTAAATGTGTTCAGTTAGGAAGACTTAGACTTGGACATTTTAGTCAAGTTTCCTACAGTTCTACAAAATAAGGTCATAAAAATGCAAACCTCTTTTTTTAGACTCAAATATGGAGATATGCGCTGGAATGTGTCATTCTTGAATCTGTGGAGGTCAAGGCCACATAGTTGAAGTTTTAAAATATATAGTCATTAACTTAATTTCATTTATTTTTCACTTTGGGAGGAATGTTCAGGATTGAGCCTAAGGCCCTATATTTGATGTGTCCTGCCTCCCTGATCTATAAACTGTTTTCATAGTAAAAACTATTATTGCTATTGAAGAGGCAATAGTAGCATGAAACACAAAAGGGAGTATTCAAGTTTTTTAGTAAATAAGAAATGAGACCATCTCTCTGTGAGTCCATTACAGCCTTCGCCCCCCCCCAAAAAAAAAACCAACAGTGAATGAAAAATTAGATTTCATTCTTCTGACAGATTCTCTTAAAGAACAGACTTGCCAGTGTAAGAGGAGAAGCTTATTTGAAAAATGATTCCTTTTCTTAGAGAAAGACTGGTAAAAATCAAAGGAAAGACATCAGCTTTTTGCTTCCCCCCCCAAGGTGAAAGGCAGCAGAGATCCGGCGATTTTTCAGTAGAAGTGGGGATAGATAGACACAGAAGGGTGGCTGGCCTACCGATTGTGCAGTGCTCCCCATTCCATCCTTGGCTGCATTCACACTTGCCATCCTTGCAGGTGCCGTGCTCGGCGCAGCGGGGGTGGCAGGCTCTCTGATTACAGGCGGGGCCTGTCCAGCCTTCTTCACAGCGACAGGAGCCCCCCATGCAAACACCGTGGGAGCCACAGTCCACAGAACAGATTTCTGTATTGAAAAAAGAACCAGCAGAGGAGGATGGAAGAGTGGGGGTGGGTAGGGGTGGGGGTGGGGGGTGGAGAGAGGAGGGATTAATAATAGGCAGTAACACATCCTAACCTCAAAACTCCTGAAGATAAAAAGATCATCTGAAAAACCTATCAAAAAGCATTTCCATGTTAAGTAAATCGCAGCATCAGCAACTAAGAATTAATTACCCACTAATAGTAACTATTTTGTAAATGAAATATGCATACCAATTTTGCAATGAACAATTCTCCATATTTTATATAACAAAAATTCATCTAAAATACTTATATACTGTATGTATATACATATACACATATAAATATATAGAACTAACAAAACAGGTGGTATGTACACACATGTATGTATCCGAGAGCACCTCCTGATAGTTAAAAGCATGTATGCATACAAAGAGATGAAATTAATAACAACTCAGTTAAAATTTTTGATATATAAGGATGTTAGCTATCTAACAGCTAGGTTTATTTTTTTAAATATTTATTTATTTATTTATTTATTTTCTCTTTTGTTGCCCTTGTTGTTTAACATTGCTGTGGTTATTATTGTTGTTATTGATGTTGTTGTTGTTGGATAGGACAGAGAGAAATGGAGAGAGGAGGGGAAGACAAGAGAGGGGAGAGAAAGACAGACACCTGCAGACCTGCTTCACCGCCTGTCAAGCGACTCCCCTGCAGGTGGGGAGCCGGGGTCTCGAACTGGGATCCTTAAGCCGGTCCACAGCTAGGTTTTAAACCTATGTTTAAAAATAGTTATTTCTAATCCTCTGGTTTCAATTTTAAATATTCTGAAACAGTCATTAAAAAGAATCTATTATAGGGGTCCAGGCAGTGGTGTACCTGATTAAGTACACAAATTACCATGTACAAGGACTCAGCTTTAAGCCCCTGTTCCCCAACTACACTTTATGAACAGTGAAGTAGGCCTATAGGTGTCTTTCTCTCCCTTTTTATCTCCTCTTCCCCTCTCAATCTCTCCCTGCCCTATACAATAAAATAGAAATAAAGAAAAAGAAGAGAGAAAGAAAGGGAGGAAGAAGGAAAGAAAGGAAGGAAGGAAGGAAGACAGAAAGCTAGGAAGAAAGAAAAAGTGGCCAGCAGGAGCACTGGGTTTTGTAGTGCTGGCACAAAGCCCTAATGATAATCCTGGTGGCAATAAGATATATATACACATTAGCTTGCTTATGACACACAGATTCATTAGCTAAATAAGAGAAACTGCTGTTTTTCCTGTTTGTCAAATTTGTTGCTTAGCAAAACCACAGCAGAAAGTAGTTTATTAATACAGATAGCTATTGACTGTCATTTAAAAAAGATTTTTTCAGCACAAGGTTTGAGCCCTCGGTCCCCACCTGCAGGGGACCTGCTTTGTGAGTGGTGAAGCGGTGCTGCAGGTGTCTGTTTCTCTCCTTCTCTATCACCCTCTTCCCTCTCAATTTCTGGCTGTCGCTATCCAATAAATAAATAAAGATAAAAAAATTTAAAAAAAATCTGAGAGTTTCCAGAACTAGGAGAAATAAAGATAACAAAAAAAAAAAAGATTTTTTATTCACCAGAAGATTCCTTCATTGTGGAAGGAACACAGTGATCAAAGGATTACAAAACTGTGATAACAGGTTACAGTTTAAAAAAAATTTAGATGAGAGAAATAATTTTTCCCTTAAAAAGTGTAGCTAAGTAAGTGAGAAAGAACTTTGAAAGGCACTTTGTCTTATTTTTTTCACTATACATATAACATCAAATAAAACTAATAATCTCTCTTATTCTAGGATCATAAGACTTTGGCTGAAGTTTGATTTGTTTCCTTGCAGTAATAAAAATGCTGATCAGTAAGAACCTGAATTTTTTTCTAACAAAGAATATATCTTAAAATGTAAGCCAGTAACTGTTTATGTACTCAACAAGCTTTTATTCGTCCCATTTCTTGCCCATATAACATTCTTTGGGTCACAGTGCTTCATAATTTTAAACACCATACCAAGACATTTTGAGAGCTGTGACGTTTCTATAAACAAGAGCCAGAACTATTAACTCAAGAGAGTGGTACGTGTTTTTGCATTCAACATTTTCTATCTCCTTTAAATTGAATTTTTGATTAAGAGATCCAACATGGTTTGATTAACTTCAGAGCAACAGAACATCAACTCAGCTCCAGAAAAGAGAGATTTCTTTCAGAGGTACTCTTTATTCAATCTAATCAATTTTTCATTAGGGTGAAGGTGTTTATCAGCTTTTAGCACACTTGCTTTGAGCAAGGTGCGTCAATCTTTGTAATGAACTTATTAATTAGAGTTAATTTAATTGAAGTGGAATTGAAGGGCTAATTAATGGACAAACTGCTGATGAAGATAGAGGAAACGCTAGGTGGCTTTCAAATCCAGAAACTTTCTGATAGAAATAACTCATTTCATCTCTTTTGGCAGCTTAAACCAAATGTTTCTCTAAGTGTGGAATCTATTCTGTTATTGAATTTATATATCTGAAGGTCATTTATACAACAACAATAGCGTAGCTGGTTAAGTGTTTTTGCTGCTGGATTCAGACAGTTAAAAATCAGAATTATACTGCCAGTAAACATTAAGCCACCAATGTAAGTTAACAAAATTTTAAAATTAAATAAAGTCGAAAGAACTGTGCAACACGACAGATAAATCTGAGGTGTGAGAATGCAGATATTTTCACAGAATGAATAGTCATATTTGAGATCTTTCCAAATAATTCAAAGTAAGCTTCTGTCTTTTTATATATCTAATAGCAAAATTTAATGATTCCCCCCCCCAGCTTAATCATTTTCTTCCTAAGGAATGCATTGATTTTATTATTTAGTTCTTTGTACTTAGAGTTTAATATATATATTTTTAAAAAGTTTCTTCTTTTAAAAATATTTTTATTAAAAAGTAATGATACATATGAAGAAAGAAGGAAAGAAAGAAAGAAAGAAAGAAAGAAAAAGATAAGAGATACACAGAGAAAAGACCCAAGCAGTGCTTGGCTTTGGCTTCTGACAGTGCTAGGGATTGAACGTCAAAGTCTCAGGCATGAAGATCTTTTGCATAACCATCATGCTATCTCTCCAGCCCATATTTTAAATTTCTATTTAGCAAAGGGGATAAATGAATAGACTGAAAATCTTTGTTAGTTTTGTATATTGGCAAAACTTGATTTTTAGCTAGTAAAATAATTATATCAGCATGAGAAATAAATCAGCCTAAATGTGTAAAGTAATGATATATGATTTAAACAGCTAATTCAATTTTAAATTAACATATATATGCTGTTCATATCAATGCCATTTTATAAAGAACTCCAAATTACTTTTTGAGCTACTTAATGTCAATTACAATCTATTCTTTATAAAACAATTCAGGTAATGTGTTAAATAATGCTATATAAAACAAAAAGGAGCTATTTTGCTATATCTTTCCTACCTGGTTAGTTGTAGGAAATAAATCAGAATGACTATATTTCAAACAAATACTATTTCATAGATTGTATTAATATGTCTGTTTTGTTGACAGAAGTATATAAACTTGAACCAAATACCTCTACTATATAAATGATTATTTATAGCTGTAAACTTTAATTAGATTTTTCTGTGGAATACATTTTTTAGTATAGAAGGAGAAAATATAAAGTAATACAGAAATAACTACTTTGATCCTTGTAATTATAAAATACACATTTAGAAGTAAATGGGGAAAAAAGAGTAAATGACAAAACAAGTGAACGTGTTCTCTAAAGGTTCTCTAAAATTTAGCCCCTAATTTATGCTTTCACTCTTATTTATCTTACACATGCTATTGACTCTAGCCGTGATAGACTTCCTGACCAGTTTCTGTTTCTTAATGCTATCTGAAGTATCTACTATATTCCCTCCTTCCCTCTCTCCTTCCTTTTATTGCCTCCAGGGGCAGGGGCTCAGTGACTACACCAGGAATCCACTGATCCTTGTTACTGGATAGGACAGAGAGAAGTTGAGAGAGGAGGGGAAGACAGAGAGGGAGAGAAAGATACCAGCAGACTGCTTCACCTGAAGTTGGGGAACCTGAGGTTCAAACTGGGATCTTTACGTGGGTCCTTGCGCTTCACAATGTGTGCTTCTGCCCTGCTCCACATCTAATATTTCCATGAAGCAATGATAAATCTTGTCTCACTACCCTTAACCCCCCCCCCAAAAAAAAAAAAACAATCTAGCCAAAAGATGGGTGAGGTAAAGTAAAAGGAGGGAAGGAAAGTAAAGAAAGGAGGGAGAAAAATTGATAGAATGAATGAAGGAGGGGGGGAAGGCAGGAAGAAATGAAAAAAGAGGGTGAAAAATGGGTTGAAACTAGCTTAAAAAAACTAAATAGTGGGAGCCAGGCAGTGGTGCAACTCATTTCCATGCACAAGGTCCTGGGTTCAAGCCTCTGTTCCCCATCTGCAGGGAGGATGTTTCACAATTGAAGAAGCAGGTCTGCAGGTGTCTATCTTTCTTCCTCTCTATCTCCTCCACTGCTCTCAGTTTCTCTCTGTACTAGAAAATAAAGTAGAAAAAAAAAAAAGGAAAAAAAGAAAAATGATCACTGGGAGTGGTGGATTTGTAGTGCTGACACCAAGTCCCAGCAATATAATCCTGGTGGTAATCACACACACACACACACACACACACACACACACACACACACACACACACACACACACACACACCAGAATAGACATTGGATAAATCAGTGGATACCACTCTGGAAAACTGTTGTTCTAGTTATGTCAGGATGTATATATGTATACTAGATTTCACTGCCAAATTTGCTTTTTTTTGAAGGAGGATCTCGCTAGGCCTTTGTTCATGTGTGATTTTTACCAGTTACAGTCTGACATTTTACATTCTTTTTACTTGAGATAAAGTAGGGACATCACAGTACTACTCCACCATCTATAGAGCTCTCCCTGGTGTTGTGGTACTTCCATGTGGTGCCAAGATTTGAACCTAGAGTCTGACATATGGTGAGGCACACACCCTATCTAGTGAGCTATAACTAGGACCTCAATGTTCACATATATTTAAGAATCTAAGTAATTTAGGTCATGGTAAAGAAAACTGAAAGTCACTATTCTACAGTCAAGAATCTTTCTGGGAGTTGGGCGGTAGTGCAGCGGGTTAAGCGCATGTGGCACAAAGTGCAAGGACCGGCATAAGGATCCCGGTTTGAGCCCCTGGCTCCCCACCTGCAGGGAAGTCGCTTCACAGGCGGTGAAGCAGGTCTGTCAGTGTCTGTCTTTCTCTCCCCTCTTTGTTTTCCCCTCCTCTCTCCACTTCTCTCTGACCTATCCAACAATGACGACATCAATAACAACAACTACAACAATAAAACCAGGGCAACAAAAGGGAAAATAAATAAATAAATATAAAAAATTACAAAAAAAATATTTCTTTCTTTTATCCTTACAGCACCTATCACAGTGTCCAGCAAATGGTTGGTGCTTAGTAACTGCTTGATTAAATATATAACATTATCACCTGCCATTTAATATAATGAAAAACTCAGTGGTTAGGGGCTGGAAGGTGGCTCAGTGGCAGAGCGCTTTCCATGTGTCAAGCTCTGGGTTCAAATCCCTGGCACAGATGTGAGGGCGATCTGGCTGTGACATCTGTCACCCCATTGATCGCCAGGGTTGTTCGGCTGATCTGGCTGGCTAGGTGGGTGTCCCCTTCCTCCCTCACCTCTCCCTTCTGAAGTTGCGTGCTCACTCGGTTGAAGAGGACAGCCTTCTGTGGAGAGTATATGAGTAGCTGCGCTCCCCTGCTAGAACCTCCAAACAAGCTCTCAGATCCCTGGCAACACACGGGAGCAGCATTGATAGATAGCGGAGTGGTGCTTTCTTGTCTTTATGTCTGTCTATCTCCCTCTCTCAGGTATGCATGAGTTTCAGGGTTCATATCCCAGCACCAGATTCAAAATATCTCAGTGCTGAATTATTAAGACACATCACAAATCTATGTATGTATATATTTTATTGTGATCATGCTTAATATTATGCTGTCAACTTTTTAATTTTTAATTTTTTTTTACCAGAGCACTGTTCAGCTCTGGCTTATGGTGGTGTGGGTAAATTGAACCTGGGGACATAGAGCTTCAGGCATGAGGATCTATTTGTATAACCATTATGCTATCTCCCCCACATTTTTTTTCTTAATTTATGATATAAGGCACTTCAATACCCAAGTGATACATACCCTTCTTTAAGAGTTAAGAAGGCAGCATTTTTTATTCAAAGGAAAGACTATTTATAATAACACAAGGGAGAAAAATGAACAAATTGACTAAGCCTGCTTCTATCTTTTTAAAAATACAACTAAATTTCACTCCCTTTTTAGGACTTTTAAATATATATAAAGTCACGTTATGTAGTAAGTGTGTCTTACAATTAAAATATCTTAATCTTTCGTCAAATAGCATTATAGGATCAGTTACACAATACAGATTAACCTCACCATTTGAGCAGTCTGGGCCAGTCCAATTCGGGTCACAAGTACAGGACCCACTTTCTTGAAGATAGGTTCCATGCCCAGAACATTGGTCAGGACACATGGTCTTTAGGATCTCACAATTGCTACCACCCCAGCCTGGATTGCAGTGACATTCCCCGTGGATACACACACCATGATTAGAACATCCAGGGTCTAGACAGTCAGCTGGTGGGAAGAAAAAGAGAATCATTTTACGACTACATCTGAAAAATCTACCTGTTACAGGAATAAAGCATTAAATTCTAACCTTTACATGAACATTTGGGGTCATCATTAAATCTACCATTTTCAAGAGCTTGTTTCTCAAAAGCCAAAGAGAAATGCACTAAAGCATTAAGAGTCATGCCATTTTTGGTGAGTGAGACTCTTGCAAGGATTTGCCATTTTTGTGACTGGCACACAGATGGTCCTGGGACCATCAGAAAGGAGGCAGGATTGGCTTCTGCTTCAGCCGACTTACCCCTCAACCAGGAGTACTGACAGCTGTAAGGGACCCTCAAACTGTGTGAGAAATAAATGAGTTGCATACTCTCTATACTTCTTAATTCACTTTAATGTGCTTTAGATGATGAGATTTAATCTAGCAATTTGACTCAATAAAACTTTACACTTGTAGGGTCAATGGCCTGAAAATTTAATTCCAGTGACATAACTGCATTACTTTGTGTGTGCAGATCAATAAAATCAATTTGATTGAAGAACGGAAATGGTACTTTTCTGCTTTTTGAAGAAACAATGCAACTGCACTTTATAGTATGAGCATCATCATCAGGATATAGAGTTAAGAAACATTGATGTCATACCTTCCCGTCACTAGTAGTATATCATACTCAATATTTTGTTAATCTAGTGATGCTAACATGCTAGATTCCAAAGGTATTATTTGTTCAGGGAGGTTGTGCAGTAGTAAAGCACAGGACTTGCAAGCATAAGTTTCTGAGATCTATTCCTGACACTGCATATGCCCATGTGATGTTCTGGTTTTCTTTCTTTCTCTCTTGTGGAGGCAGAGATAGGACCCAGGGCCTACCCCTTAGTTACCTCCTCAACCCTCAGGGCTCTTTTTAATCCTCGTGAATAAATAAAGCTGTAAAAAATGAAGTTGGCATCAGTGTGAAAAACTCAAAAACAAAAACAAAACAAATAAGCAAACAAATGCTCCTAACAGTCTGCGGTGGGTTTCAAGACACCAATGCTCCTTCTTTTCTTAAAGTTTAAGAAAAAGTTATTCACACTAATTCACCCTATTGAAAAAGAACAAAGGGGCTCGTTGGTGTCTGTCCCTTTTATTAGTTACAATGTGAATACCACAGTGCAACCCTAAGTAGGGAGATGGAAATTTCCTTTTATAAAGAGGCAAATAAAAGATTTCTTTGCCACACTCAGGATTACAAATAGAACCTGATACTGGAAGGAAGTGAACAATGGCCCTCTGTCCCTATTGACGTGTTTACCTTCTTCACAGTTTTCTCCTTTGTAGCCCGAGTTGCAAGCACAGGAGCCCATGATGCAGATCCCACGACCCCCACACTGTGGGTCGATACACTGCGTCGTCGGCACATCGCACTCGGTGCCTTTCCAGCCGCTGAAACACAAGCAGCGACCCTTGGAGTATTGCCCGTTACCACTGCAAAGCACTGGACAGGCTGCTGTGAAATAGAACATGACAGAGGCATCAACAGCCACCTTGGCCACAGAAATTCATAAAGAAAAGACACACACCCCTGGAACAAGCAGTCTGCCTCTCTACTCCCCAACCTGCAACGACCCCTTGCCCCCACCCCATTCTTTCCCTTCTTGGTAGCTTCTAGCATGACTTGTGTTGTTACAGCTGACTTATGAGTGGTTGAAGAAAAGAATAGGACTTTCCTACCTCTTGAACAATCTGGACCCAGAAATCCGGGAAAACAATGGCAAGTTCCAGAAACACACTCTCCATTGCCATGGCAATTCCGGGGACATTCCACCACTGACTCTGAAGAAAAGGGAGAGAGCCAAACTTGTACAGCTTTGTCGATTGCAAATGGCTGACAGTATCTCTGATCATTTTAGCTATGTGTTAGAGGACGGATGTAAAAACTTGATGCACAACCCAAGAAAGGATTCGTTTCTACTAGAGTAACCAAGCAGCAAAGCAAAATAGTGCCACTGCAAATGTAGACAGCATTCAATGATTTTTTTTTTTCCTCCAGGGTTGTCGCTGGGGCTCAGTGCCTGAACTATGAATCCACTGTCCCTGGAGGCCATTTTTTTCCAATTTTGTTGCCCATATTGTTGTTTTTATTATTGTTATTGAATTGGACAGAGAGAAATCAAGATAGGGGAGAGAGAAAGATGGGACACCTGTAGACCTGTTTCACCACCTATGAGGCGACCCCCCTGCAGGTGGGGAGCTGGAGGCTCCAGCTAGGATCCTTGCACTGCTCCTTGCGCTTTCACATCATGTGCGCTTAACTCACTGCTCTACCACCCAGCCCCCCATTCAATGATTTTTTATAATGTACTCATAGTGCTCCCGTAAGCTACTTCCAAATGACATTTTCTTCTAGGACTTCACAGGTTATGTCAGATTTAATAAACAATTAAAAATATCTTTCACTTTTTTTTTTAATCTCGGGCTTTACCACCCTAGAAATCACTTGAATTTGAAGACCATTTAGTAAAAGTTGTGGTCAATACAGGGTTTAGGCTGAAGCCTGGAACAAAGAGGCTTTGAAGATGGTGCTTACCTATAACAATGGTATTAAAAGACACCTGCTCTGGATTTTTGCCATCATTGTAAAATGCCAGATGCCAGATCCCGGAGTCCAAGTACTGGATGAAGCCAGCCTCATGAAGACTGACAGATCTTGCCTGCCTCCCAGCTCGTTCTGACTCAAGCAAATTCCGCTGCTCTCTTGCAATCAGTCTGCTGCCATCCAGGAGCTCGACGAAGTCATACTGAGGATGAGGAAAAGGAAAACTTCTTAGTGGTCAGAAAGTACAGCAGAAGCTCCCTTTATCTTGCCCTTTTTTCTTCCAACTGATAGGGAAAAAAATTCCTGATTGACAAGTTGCTGCACAGCATTCACCGGGATGACAAAAACTACCTACTGTGCAGTATTACTGGAAACTACACAGTATGTTTCCCCCATTGAGCTCTGTGACTTCCAGATTTAGTGAATTCTTCTGACTGATAAAATGTCAGATGAGCTTAGGCAGTCTATGATACAATCACAAACTTGCACCCTTCCAACGCAGCAGCTTTGGGTTAGTAAGAATATTAATCTCTTAAGGTCTTCTACTTATTGCCTGTGGAGTAAAAATGACTACTGAATACTACTCTCTATATGATTATTGTTTATTTATTAAACATTTTAAAATTGGATTTTATTTTAAATATTTATTTCTTTATTCCCTTTTGTTGCCCTTGTCTTATTGTTGTAGTTATTGTTGTTGTTATTGATGTTGTTGTTGGATAGGACAGAGAGAAATGGAGAGAAGAGGGGAAGACAGAGAGGGGGAAAGAAAGACACCTGCAGACCTGCTTCACTGCCTGTGAAGCCACTCCTCTGCAGGTAGGGAGCCGGGGGCTCAAACCGGGATCCTTACACAGGTCTTTGCACTTTGCACCACGTGCGCTTAACCCGCTGCACTACCGCCTGACTCCCTGGATTTTATTTTTTTAGGGGAGAGAAGAAAGAGGAAGCGAAAGGATGCAAGAGAGACTGAGGTCAGAACACCACTCAGCCTACGTGGAGCCAGGGATAGAATACAAGGCCGGTCTCTGAGCCATCGCCACCCCCACCCCCCCATTACTCAGGGTTGTTGTTGTTTTTAGATAGAGAAAGAGAGACACCTGCAACACTGCTCCGCCACTGGTGAGGCCCCCTCCCCCTGCCTGCCTGTCAGCAGGAGGGCACTAAGGCTTGTGCATGGTATTGTGAGTGCTCTACCAGGTGAGCTCCTCACTTTGGTTATATATATATATTTAAATTATTTATTTTCTTATTGGATAGAGACAGAGACATGTGCAGATCTACTTCACCATTTGTGGAGCTGTTTCCCTGCAGGTGGGGACCAGGAGCTTGAACCTGGGTCCTTGCACAATAGTAAGTAGATGTGCTTAATCAGGTGCGCCAAAGCCTAGCCCCTCTGGTTATATTTTTAATCCTCACAGTAACCTTCTTAGAAGGCATAAATAGTTATACTTTAAAAAGGAAGAACGCTAAAATCTAAGAAGGTTGGTCAGTTACCTGGTTAGGTGGTAGAGATGGTATATGAACTCAAGTGTGCTTTTTTTTTTTTTTAAATGAAGTTGGGGGAGTCGGGCGGTAGCACAGTGGGTTCAGCGCACATGGCCCGAAGTGCAAGGACCCGCATAAGGATCCTGGTTTGAGCCCCTAGATCCCCACCAGCAGGGGAGTCACTTCACAGGCAGTGAAGCAGGTCTGCAGGTGTGTCTGTCTTTCTCTCTTCCTCTTTGCCTTCTTCTCCTCTCTCCATTTCTCTTTGTCCTATCCAACAACAACAACATCAATAACAACAATAATAATTACAACAATAAAAAACGAGGGCAACAAAAGGGAAAATAAATAAATAATTTTTTTAAAAAATTAAGTTGGTTCAAGAGTTGTGGTTTATTGTTAAGCTGTTTAACATTGTCTGCCATCCACAACCGCATTTGACTGACTTAAGATTTTGGGGGCCTGGCGGTAGCGCAGTGGGTTAAGCACACATGGCACAAAGCTCAAGGACCGGTGGAAAGATCCCAGTTCCAGCCCCCGATTCCCCGCCTGCAAGGGGGTCACTTCGCAAGCGGTGAAGTAGGTCTGCAAGTGTCTTTTTCTCTTCCCCTCCTCTCTCCATTTCTCTCTGTCCTATCCAACAACCATAACAGCAACAACAACAACAACAATAAACAACAAGGGCAACGAAAAGGGAAAAAATAACCTCCAGGAGCAGTGGATTGTTAGTGCAGGCACCGAACCTTAGCAATAACCCTGGAGGCAAAAAAAAAAAAAATTATTGGACAGAGACAGCTAGAAACTGAGAGGGAGGGGATGTTAGAGAGGGGGCAAGACAGAGACACCTGCAGCCCTGCGTGACGTCACTACTTGTGAAGCTTTCCCCCTGCAGACAGGGGACCCAGGGCTTGAACTCAGTCCTTGTGCACTGTAATGTGTACGTTCAACCAGGTGCGCCACACACAGGCTCCTCAAGAGTGCTTTTGTTCTAAAGCTCTGGTTGTTTCCCCCACACTACCCACCTGCCTGTGACCCTGAGGTAGCCATCCCAAACACCAGGGATAATCAAATAGCTGAACAATAAAATACCATTACATGCTTGAAGCAAAGTAAAACATATTGAAATAGAGGAGTTCTGAAAGGACAGTGTGTTTATTCTGAGTATCAATAAAAATGCCCAATATTAACCTGATGCCAATCATTCCAGAATTTAATGTTTGTTTTAGTAAGATTAAGGATGAATACTTGTGGACCTACTGGAATTTCACTGGAGAATTCAAAGGTAACTATAAATACTGAATGATATTAGTAACAATGGGCAAATTGTGGTAGCCAGAGATAACATGGTAAATTTGGAAAACTCCACAAAAAGTTGTCCAATTATCTAAAATTTTAATCAACACTTTAGATCACAGTTTCTTAAAAACAGAGTGCTTCAGTATTAATAGATTCTTACCCAGTTTGATCTATTAAATTCAATAGATGTAGTTATGATGAAAACTGCATTACAGAGTTAGTTACATATATGTACTATAATCATTAACTCTGATAGAGTTCTTAAATGGTATTTCACTATGTCTGTTAAAGGGAAAATTTATTATATGAATACTATCATACAATCAAATTAGATTAAATCTGTTGTTTGAGACTGACTGGTGTCATTTCACCTGATCAGTGAAAATGTCACAGAATCTTTATGCCACAATTATCAGAGAAAATTAATTCAATATCTTTGAAAGGTACCTATTTCCAATCTTTTTACTTTTGAGATCTTATTAGTGTAGCAAAGAGACAGAAAAAAGTATATTTTTTAATGGTTTCATTGCCATAAACATTTTTCCCTTCTAAAATTAAACCCAGAAGCCCCCCTCCCCCCAAAAAAAAGTGAAAGAGAAGGCATTTTGAGTTTTAGTTGGACTTTCAAGTCCTTATTCATAATTATCACCTTATTCATATAAATCATCATTTTTCTTACACTATGAACAATAAAATAAAAATACAAAGGTGTGAATAGCTAACACTTGTTGAGTTTCTAACCACACAGCCTGGGAGACAAGCATTATGCAGAGACTTTCATGCCTGGGGTTCTGAGAATTCAACATTACAATATGCCAGAGATAAGCAGTGCTCTGGTATCTCTGACTATATATGTCTTTCTCTCTGTATCCCTTTCTTATCAAAATAGGTAAATAATATATTAACAACAACAACAACAAACACACAAAACCAAGAGCAGGCTCTCTTGAGATATATATGACTTCAGGATAGCTATTCAATGACTTAAAGAAAAGCTCTTTATTACTGCTGATAAGCATCTCCACAAATAGTGAAAACACTTGCACAGAGTAGAATTTTTTTTAATAAACTGTATTCTTATATAAATTAATCACTTGGGGAAAATTTGAGTTTTGTTTTGTAGTGCATATTGCTAAAATGGAGGTGTATATTTGCTTTTTTCTTGCATGGGGGAAATAAGTCTTTGAGGATGAAATTCTGACTTCTTTCAGGGAGCCAGTCTGAGAAAAAGCTTTTGGTTAAACAAAGGTATCATGGTTGCTCATTTTGGAATGATTAGACTATCCTATGCTTAATTTTGTTCACTTACTGAATGCAGATTCTATGAACATCTGTGTTGTTAACTTATTATTATTATTGGTGATGGCATAGTCTCACTATGAATTACTGGAAAATAAAGGAGGAAGAGGTTTCAGAGATGATCTGTTACACTACTTTAATTTTACAGATGGACACTGAGCCTCAGAAGTGAAGTGATTTGCTCAAGGTCACAAGAGTAAAAGTGATAAGTGTGTGCTTAGAACCCAGGTGTCCCACTCTCATGCTAAAGTAGGCTTCATGTGAATTCGTTTAAATGATACAGCACACTATTAACTGCAAAGCGTTAAATTGCTTCCTTAGCCTTCTAACTGTCCAGGAGAATGAATTGGGCATCAGGGAGAAGAAAGTCAATTGATTCCTTGGCAACAATCAAGTGGACAGTTTTAGAAAGGGTCACAAAGACTTTCAAAACTCAAGTGACTATTCTGAATAGCTGGCCAATTTTAATTATTTCAGGGTGATTTATTTAACGGTCCCCAGAAAGAGAGAAATGTTCAATTTGGGCTGCTTGATAGCATATTTCATGCTTAAACACTGAACTCAGAAACAGTTGTTTGCTCGGTTGATCTTGAATAAACCAGAGAAAGGAGCTCTAATAACTACTGAGCTTCAGAAAATGCATAATTCACTTAGACACATATATTGTGGCAGGAAAAAAAATGGGTATCACATATACATACTGTATTTAAATACCAGAAGAATTATGAGAAAACATGGAACTGCAATATTTTATTTCCCTAAAGTCTTATGGTTTATGGACTACAAAGAGGCAAACCTGAATCTTTAAATAAAACCTTAAATTACAACTCTTTTTCCTGAATTTTTTTCCTGAAATTTATCAGTTACATATTCATAGCTGTACACAGATTAAATATGTACACATATTTCTTGAGTTAGCTGTACAGAAGTAACTCAACTGTATATATAGTTCCAGTGGCGAGATTGTTTTCCTATTTCACTAGAATATTGTTTAAAATGTAATTTATCTGTTATAAGTGACACTGTAAAGGTTCAGGTCCACTTCACAAAGTCTGGTTGCTACATCCTAGCCACATTTAAACTAACTGGAATCAAATGTGAATGTCATAAAATATTTTACTTGGACATTAGTACACAATGAGCATTTGATGTTAAAGGCTAATGGTATTATCTGTGACGATACTGATAAGAAAAAGAACATTAAATAAAAAAACGAATGAACCAATGCATGGCATTAAAATTTTCACAGCTCCATAATTTGTGATATGCATATGAAGCTTTTTTTTTTATACACAACTACTGGATATTTATCTTCCTTTAAAACTGTGATTCCTTTCAAAATGTTTTATGATCAAATTTTTCTCACAATTTTCCCTCCCTTATAGAAAAATCACGTCTCACAAAATCACATAATAAAGCATATGAAGAAATCCTTCATTCCCCATTAGATTTTTAAAATTATTATTATTATTATTTTAATATTTATTTTATTTGTTTAATCCCTTTTGTTGCCCTTGTTGCTTTATTGTTGTAGTTATTATTGTTGTTGTCGTTGTTGGATAGGACAGAGAGAAATGGAGAGAGGAGGGGAAGACAAGAGAGGAGGAGAGAAAGATAGACACCTGCAGACCTGCTTCACCGCCTGTGAAGCGACTCCCCTGCAGGTGGGGAGCCGGGGTTTGAACCGGGATCCTTATACCGGTCCTTGTGCTTTGTGCCACCTGCGCTTAACCCGCTGCGCTACAGCCCAACTCCCTAAAATTATTTTTATTTATTGACTAGACACAGCCAGAAATTGAGAGGAAAAGGAGTGACAGAGAGGGAGAGAGACAGAGAGATACCTACAGCCCTGCTTCACCACTCACAAAGCTTTCCCCCTGCAGGTGGGGGCCCGAGGCTTGAACCTGGGTCCTTGCACATTGCAACATGTGCGCTCAACCAGATGAGCCACCACCCCAGCCCCTACTCCCCATTTTGCTTTCTTTTTCTTTTTTGCCTCCAAGGTTATCGCTGGGGTGTGGTGCCAGCAGTACAAATCCATTGCTCCTGGAGGCCATTTTTCATTTTTTTATTGGATAGGATGGAGGGAAATTGAGAGGGGAGGAGGAGGGAGAGAGGGAGACAGACACCTGCAGAACTGCTTCACCACTTGTGAAGCAACCCCCGCTGCAGGTGGGGAGCGGGGGCTCGAACTGGGATCCTTGTGTGGGTACTTGCGCTTCCTACTATGTGTGCTGGTCCTGGTGTACCACTGCCCAGCACCCCTTCCATTCCCATTTTTAAAAAATATTTTATTTATTTATTCATGAGAAATGATAGAAGAGAGAGAGAGAGAGAAAGAACCAGACACCAGTCTGGCACATGTGCTGCTGGGGATTGAACTCAGGACCTCAGGCTTGAAAGTCCAATGCCCTACCCAGTGCGCCATCTCCCAGACCACCCATTCCCATTTTCTAACATAAATTAAAACCAGCATAATGTTGCATGGTTAAATAAGCTATCAATTATAACTTAAGGCATATACAAGTGTCATATTTAATGTATTACATTTCTGGACTTCCCATATTTACTAACACCATAGTTGATCTAGGGGGATGTTTGAGCTTCAGTTTTATGATAGGTAACTTAAGTAATTTCTTTTAGACATTATAGGACCTATTTGAAACTATCATCTCCAATTTATAAACCAGATTCCAGTATCAGATTATGAAAAATCCTGTGAAATTATTGATAATGTCCATGCAAGTGAATCTGTTTTAAAGTTTTTTGAATCTATGACATAAGGATATTTGAGTTGTTTTAAGACTTTCAGTAATGGGATCATGCTTAGTTATCTAAAAGGAGTCTTTTTCAGTGCTTATTATTTGGATATGACGAATAGTGACTTTGGTAAATAAAGTCTGTATCATCATATTCACATTTGTATTCCCATTTCTTTACTAAAAATAAACCTGGCATAAAGTGAAAAAATACATAATATACTTTCAATGGCATTAATGGATGTTTGAGATGAATATGTTATGCATTTATCATGTGAAAAGGGTAAGAACACCTGGAATTATCATGGAGTCTTTGTAAAGAGCTTGGAGAATCCAGTGTTTTATTAGGAACTCCAGTAGTGGTCAATATTCATTAAATTATGCACAAATTTTTATATATTTTAATTAATCAATAATGATTCAAACAAGTCAGGAAGAAAACATTGTTCTTCCAGCTAATCCACAGGCCTCGAGCTGAATGTAACCTATATGCAAAATTATTTCCACTGTAAAAGATCCATGTAAAAGTGGCCAAATGGTTAAACAGCTAAAATTGAGAAATGGCATAACTTTAAAAATGCAAACCAGCAGTTTCCATCTACCGACAACAAAGCCCACTTTTACCTGAGTATGGGAAGGTGGTAAGCCTTTTCGGCCATATACTCCAATCAATGCATCCTTCTGAAGAGAGATATTGAATTTAAGAAACTGTGGCTGATCGATAAAGAGCTGTGATCTCCAGAAGATCCCGGGAGGAACCTCTTGAATAGCTCTCCGACCGACATCAAGTTCTCCGGAATCTATGGTGTTATTTTCTTGTGTAAATCCACCTAATTTTCCTGAATGTAAGAGATTCAACAAAGAAGACTAAGAAATTAAACAAGAAAACAAAGCAGCAGTCTTTATTTCCAAAAGTTTTTTTTTTATACTCAGACATTTTTTTATGCTCAGACACTTTATTTTCTTCTGATCAACAAAATACTCTCACATGATCTTCACCTTAAAAGCCCCCCCCCCCCAGTCTGTACCAGATATTGCTGTTCAGTGAATTTTGATTTAGCACATTCTTTAAGATATTTAAGTCAAAATCCCTCAACTTCCCCCAAGGTATGCCTATTACTGAAACTGTTTTCACACCTACAGTCTTTCTTGATCACTTGAAACATAATTATCTTACAAATTATATGTCTTGTTATTTCTTGGGAGAGATTAAGTCTGGTACTTATCAGTCATTCTAAACATACCATCACACTGTAAAGTGTAAATTAAGGTAGAATGGTTTATGGAGATTTCTAAACCAACCCTTAAGCAATGAGACCCATCAGATGTTTCTGATTCATGTAGTTTCCTCAAAACTAAGCATATATTGGGATGAATGTAAAAGCAAGATTGGAAGGGAAGTAGAGAAGAGGAAGTAGGATATGGTGAGGGGGGTGGGAGGAAGGGTAAATTTAAAATCTAATTGTTTTATATGGGCTGTCTATATATATTTACTTATTTGGTGCTAGATTCTTTGCTGGGCCTTTGCATGTGCATGATTCCATCAGTCCCAGCAGACAGATGTTTTATCCTAGAACTACTGCAACCTACATTAACACACATAACCTCAGCTGCAAAGAACAGCTGTGGCTAAAGGGAGATCCATTTATGGTTCTAGTAAGACTGAAAGTGAAATGAGGTCATTGATTCAAGGACATTCAGGTGCAATGATGTAGGAACTCTAGTAGTAGAGAGACAAGTTGTAGTTGTTATAATAGAGGTATGAGGTTGGAGTGGTACAAGCAAGCTTAATAAAATATCCCACAACGATGTTGGGGTCATACTCCCAGAGGGTTAAAAATAGGAAAGCTATCAGGGGAGGGGGTGGGATACGGACATCTGATGGTTGGAATTGTGTGGAGTTGTACCGCTCTTATACTATGGTTTTTTCAATGTTTCCTTTTCATAAAATAAATAAATAAATAAACACACACAAATAAAACATACTATTTAAAGTCTGGGAGGTGGCATAACAATATAGTGTGTGCTTTGCATGTATGAAGCCTTGGGTACATCACTTGAGAAAGCAACATAGACAAACAAGTGGAATTCCATGGATGACAGAGCAGTGCTTTGTCCTTCCCCCAACACACACTCTAGATGAATAAAATAAAAACTACATCAGGGAGGTGAAGTGTATGTCTCATTTTTATGAAGTCCAAAGTTTGGTCATTCAAAACAAATAATGTTTACAATCTCTCCTCTTATTTTTCTTCCCTGATATTCATATTCCTGGAAGTTACCAGATCTATTTCTCTTGCACTAATTTAAAACATAAAATTCTCTAAGGAATCAAAATCCCAAACTGAGCTCTAATAATCAGTATAATTTTTCTTTTTTTTAAAAAATATTTATTCCCTTTTGTTGCCCTTGTTGTTTTATTGTTGTAGTTATTATTGTTGTTGTCGTTGTTGGATAGGACAGAGAGAAATGGAGAGAGGAGGGGAAGACAGAGAGGAGGAGAGAAAGATAGACACCTGCAGACCTGCTTCACCGCCTGTGAAGCGACTCCCCTGCAGGTGGGGAGCCGGGGTTCGAACCGGGATCCTTATGCCGGTCCTTGTGCTTTGCGCCACCTGCGCTTAACCCGCTGTGCCACAGCCCGACTCCCCAGTATAATTTTTCATGTATCAATCCATGGATTTCTTTTCAGTCCATGAATTCTAATTTGTGCATCACTTATTAGAATTTTAAATTTCAAGTCTTTTGAAAAATAATTTCAGGGGCCTGGGTGATGGTGCACCTGCTTAAGTGCATATATTACTATGATCAAGGACCCACGTTCCAGCCCCTACTCCCTATATGCAAGGGGAATACTTCATGAGCAGAGAAGGTCTGTTGAGTATCTATCTTTCTCTATCTTTCCCTATCTCCTATTCCATTTCAATTTCTCTCTGTCCTGTCAAATGAAAATAAGAAGGAAAAAAAAAAAAGGAAAAAATGGCCGCCAGGAGCAGTCGATTCATAGTGTTGGCATCCAGACCAGTGATAACCCTGGTGGCAAAATAAATAAAAATAAAATAGAAATAATTTTAGATTATTAGATTTTTAATTTACATTTTATGTTTTTAAAATTCATATAAAAGCAAACACATAAAAATCTGGCCATCCAGTGAGTACTGTAAATATGTGGAGCTCTGGATTCATTCTCCAATGTCCTATGAAAAAGAAATCAAGTTTTTAAACCAATGTCTATTGTGAAATTTGAATTATAAAGATGGGGGAGGGGAGAGTATTGTCTTTGCTAGGCTCATCATTCTCCCCAACCACTGTCAAAGAATGCCTGACACCTGCAAAAAGTCTCATGATCAAAATGAGCCTCAATAATGAAAGAAATATTAAAAGCAGTGATTCTGTATTTAATTCAGTTGTCAAACTTGTGGATGTGTGCTTTATCTATCTCTCTACTGTCTACTCAGAGTAGGAATTCAAAACCATGATGGTTGTGACAAATGAATACTAATTTATTTGAACTGAAAAAAATAAGTCATATTTTTTTCTGACAAAAAGTAAGTTTGATTTTAATAAGTGCAAGTTCTGTCAGTAAATTATACAGTAGGCATTTGTCACAAATTAAATAAGCCAAATTAAATAAAGATATCTAAAGTCTATACTATAATAAAAGCATTTTAAAAAGATTACAATAACAAAGATGAATTAAAATTCACAATAATTCTGCCTTCCAGCTCATTTTGCATGTATCAAGTTAAACACTGTGCCATTAAATAAAAGAGTAACAGGTATAATTAGCAGTAGTTTGCTAAGACCAACTTGAAATATATTCTACAGAAACTGAGAAAGGCCATGTTTCTAAAAACTGTAGCAAATCTTCTGGAATAGGTGACTGCCAATTCTTTGCTTAAAAAAAAAAATCGAGGAAGAAATGTGATGGAATTGCAGTGTTTAGATAACATACTTTTCAGACATAGATCATAATGTAATTTTTGGGACACAGAGAAATGAGGATTTCAAATAATTGCACTTCTCCAAAATCCTCCCATTCCCATCTACTTATTTTGCAGCAAGACTTTTTTTTTTTTTTCCTTATTTTTATGTGTGAGAGAGGAAAAGTGCTCTGGTCAGAGATGGTAATGGGACTCGAAGCTGGGGCCTCACACATGCAAATCCTGTGCTTTACTTGCTGAACCATCTCCTGCGACACTCATGATTAGATTTATAGAAAAGGAAAATCAGAAAAATTGACATGTAATCTTGCTTACTTCTTATAATAAGTAATAATTATCCATAAATGTACTACTTGAGAAAGTCCTTATTTATTTCATTCTGAAAACTATTTTCAATACTTTTTTCTTATATTTATAAACTGTCAAAATCCTTAATACATTTGTTTAATAGGCTTATTTCTGTCAAATATGTACAACTAGTAATTGTAAGTATAATTCAGTACAGAACAAAACCATTATTTTTTTGCCTCCAGGGTTATTGGTGCCTGCAC
This sequence comes from Erinaceus europaeus, assembly GCF_950295315.1. NCBI lineage: Eukaryota > Metazoa > Chordata > Mammalia > Eulipotyphla > Erinaceidae > Erinaceus > Erinaceus europaeus. Next base: position 106,229,516 of record NC_080163.1, on the reverse strand, counting down.
TATATAAATCCACTGCTCCTGGAGGCCATTTTTTTCCATTTTGTTGCCCTTGTTATTTTGCCATTGCTGTTGTTGGATAGGACCAAGGAAAACTGAGAGGGGACGGGAAGACAGAGAGGGGAAGAGAAAGACACCTGCAGACTTGCTTCACAACTTGTGAAACAACCCCCCCCCCCCGCAGACACACACAGGTGGGGAGCCGGGCCCTTGAACAGGTATCCTTATGCCAGTCCTTGCACTTCATGCCATGTGTGCTTACCCGCTGCGCTACCACCTGGCTCCCACAAAACCATTTTTTTAAGTTTTATTTATTGATTTTCTGAAAATAGGTTTGTAAGCAGCTGAAGAAATAGCTCAATCAGTAGACATAAGACTTAGAAGTCTGAGGTTCCCAGTTCAATCCCAAACACCACATATATCAGTTACTCTGGTTTCTCTGTCTCTCTTCTCATTTCTTTCTTTTCGTCTCATGTGAAACTCACTCTTAGACATTTAGTAAACAAGCTATAAGAGAGAGAGAGAGAGAGAGAACATGCTTTTCAAAAAAACACCAAGGAGTAATAAGGATTCAGGACACAACGTTGTATTTAAATTTGTATACATATTTTGTTGTAGGAACAGGGGAACAAAACATGTTAGGTGTATCTATGAGAGAAGAATCTCATTTTCAAGTGCATATTAATGTCTACATGCTTTAAATTAAAACACCAGTTCATACTTATTTTGAATTATCTCTAAATCTGTCTTTTCCAGGAGGCAGAGGCAGAGGCAGAGGCAGAGGCAGAGGCAGAATCAAACCTCTCGTAATCAGTGAAGTAGAAATATATGGACAGCACTGACTTTCCTTCCTCTGCTTATCCACTGAACCGGCAGCTTACATTAGTCTAGCATTCCTGCTGAAGCCTCTAGTTTGAGTGCTAAGGGACTGCACTTTTGTGAAGGGGCTTTGTCTAAATCCCACACTGTCAATTTTTGAGCTATTTGACCTAGTCAAGGGTGCTCATACCAGTTAGCATTTTCAAATGCTCTTTATTGATGGTAAACACAACCCGGGAGAGAGCTATGGACACAATTTGACAAACTTGTAAATACTTGCACAACTTTTTTTTTTTTTTTTTTTTTCCCTCTGAAACTCATCAAGCCCTCATAGATAAAAGCCTGGAGCACAGATGTCTTTCATCATGTCCTGATTCCAGAAAACTTTGGCTTCAGAAGATATGAAAGGAGGGCCAGATCTAGCACTTTCCATGCCCCCTCCCTGAAATCACTTCATCCTTAGACCCCAGAGTTTGAACCTGGGAGGGATCATACGGAAACACTAAGGTGGTCTGTGGGTTTTACGAAGAGAAAAAGGCAGAAATATGGTGGAGGAAAAAAAAAATAGGGCAACAGAGAGCCCTGTAGTTATTCTAAACTCAAAGTCTGTGGGTTAGGAATCAAACCAATTAAAGCCTTCACAGTCAGAGTGAGATGTATCATGTCTTCAAACACAATAGGGTATCATCTTGAAGATTTTTTTTCCCACTTGTCCTGTTGTGCCTGAATGTGGGAGCTGCTCAGTCTTTTCACCTACTTACTGTGATTTTTTCCTTTCATCACTAAGTATGTGTCTCAACAGTCTTAATGTCTTAAAATACAGTTGTCAGAGTGTGAGAACACAAAGAGACCACGCACACAAAGCTATTGTTACTCTTCTCCTTGTGTGGTATCCAGTTCATGGGAAAATATACTGGCGAGGTGCCATATTTCATGAACTGCCTTGTTTTACATACTTTGTCTAATGGAATACTTTATAAATAAGAATTTAACAATCCATTATGGTAAAATGATCACAAAGAGCATGTGAAATCACTGCTAGTCACTAGGAGGTTTTGGTTTGTGTCTGAAAATTAAGTTTATAAAGATTTACTAATAAAAATATCAGAGAAAGAGAAGGAAGAGGAGAAAGAGGGTGAGGAGAAAGAGGAAGGAAAAAAAGTAGAACATCACTCTAGCACGGTGCTAGGAATCTAACTCAGAACCTCATACAATTGAGTCCTGCACTCCATAGCTATGCCCTCCCGGTTCACTGAAAATACTTTGGTGACACCCAAGAACCCATAAAAGTTACTAAATACTAAATATTTTTTCCATGTAGAATGGAGTTTATGATTACATAGGATGTGAGCAAACAAGCTGGCATTGATTAGAATGGAAAGACAGAGAGGACAACCAACTGTAAAGGTCTAACTCAATGTAGAATAGAGTAAAGGGTAGTATCATCTTAACTCCCACAGAGGCTCTAATAATTAAGACAGTGAGAAGCAAGGTCAGGCATTCAGAGACAATCGATAGCCCACCCTCTTACGCTATGACCTAACCTTGGACTCATACCCTGACTGAGATCTCAGAGCACACACCTTTTTATAAACAACCACATAGCTATGCTCTTACAATTCGGGTTTAGAATGTGACATCAAAAACTAAGTGAAATAAAACACAGCTGTCTTGCAAGCATTGTGATAACACATACACAACAAATAATCTTGCATCAAATTGAGCATTTCTGTAGCCCTTTAGGTGTGTTTCTTTAATTCACAATTTTCAACTTGCTATAAATTAGAATTATCTGAAACTGCCTAGTATTTGAGAAGATTGATATATTGACAGCATGATGGGAATATAAAACTTGAAAGCAATATGAATTACTGTGTTTATATAGGTTGAATCATGTATAACATACATATATGTATATAATGCACACATAAAGCCTTCCTACTTGTTTTCATATAAAGAGAAAAATTTAAACTTTAAAAGTATTTTTTAAATATTTATTTATTCATTCCCTTTTATTGCCTTTTTATTGTTGTAGTTATTATTGTTGTTATTGATGTTGTTGTTGTTGGACAGGACAGAGAGAAATGGAGAGAAGAGGGGAAGACAGAGAGCAGGAGAGAAAGACAGACACCTGCAGACCTGCTTCACCACCTGTGAAGCGACTCCCCTGCAGGTGGGGAGCCGGGGGCTGGAACCAGGATCCTTATGTCGGTCCTTGCGCTTGGCACCACCTGCGCTTAACCCGCTGCACTACTGCCAGACTCCCAATTTTAAACTTTTAAAAGATTTTTATGGGAGAGAGATATGGTTTTTGGTTTATGGTAGTGCTAGAATCAAACCTGGGGTCTCAGGTATGCATGTCCAGTGCTTGACTGCTGAGCAATCTCCCCAGGCCTCAGGTTATTTATTTATTTATTTTAGACAACTGAAGGAGTTGTTTATAGAGTTATACTAGTCAAAATTTGTGGTCTTTCATCTTGTCTAATACTGAAAACTCTTTCAAATGGCAATGCAGTAACAGTTAACCAAAGTAGCTGGTGGGTTTCATTTTAGATACATAGAGCTGAAAATGCTTCGAAGACATCTACATCTGGAGATGTTCCAGAGCTATGTGGTTGATTTTATGTAGCTGATTTTTGGAGGTCACAGAGCGAGCACTTACAGATCTGGGAGCACAAAGAATGTAACTGTACCCAGGAATGTGAGTGATATTCTGAAACGAGCACAGTAACAGCGATGTTTAGGGATCAGACGGAGTGAGATTAGTCAACAAAGCAAGCTGAGAAATCACTGCCACAGCACCAGGAAAGAAGCCAGGGTGAGTATGGTATCATAGAAATCACAGGAAAAGACTACTTCAATTAGAAGGGATAGGTTAACTGCTAAATTCTTGCAAGAATCCAAGACATGACAAAGACTGAAGAATATTCACTGATGCTACTAGAATAGCAATCGATAACTCTGGAAGATAGCACTTTATCCCTAGTCCTCTTTTCATAAATTTGTGGTGGAGGAGGTATCAGGCAGAAGGAGAGCTCCCGATTATAAAGGGACAAAGTGGTAAAGGTGGTAAAGAAATCAATACAGTGAATATACACGGACTTTCAGAGCCGTGGCTATGGAGCAGCAGCTACATTTTGCTCTCCCAGATCAACTACAAAAAGCAACGACACAATCATTTGAAGGTCAATCGATTTGTGACCAGAGCTCCCCAAGCCATGGGTGAGTACAATCACGTGTGGCTCGTTGACAAAAAGGGACTGAAGGAGAGATTCCTAGGAGGAAAAGATCTTACTCAGGAACAGCTGGTGCCGGTCTGGGAGTTTGCTAGCTGAGACATACCACTTCCAGGTCTGAGTTTTAGCAATAAAAAGACTTTAAAAAAAGGGAGAAAAATCACTCATCAATTTACAACAGTGGGTTCTATCTAAGTCTCCATTGCTGTTGCCCCTTAAAGGCTGGAATAACAGCAGGGAAACCCTATATTGACACCAAGAGCACAGAACTGGCCAGTGACTCAGGATAAAAATCTATCCTTCCAATGATTTGGAGGTGTGGATGTAGAAGTGTGCCTTTTCACATAGCTCTCCTGACAGACTTAGAACAAGGAGAAGAATCACTTGAGGACTCGACAGAGTGCAACCGAGGTTTCTTCGGGGACTTGCTAGACCACAAAACATGGCTCTGCTCTGGTTGGCAGTGGAGTGGGATATCGGGCCTGGGACTTTGGATCCTCAGGCATAATCACTGTGCTGTCTATCCTCCGCTCTGTTTTTATCTCTGGGTTACCTGTGAGTAATTAAGCTAAAAAAAAATCTACTTATAGTGAATATACACATCAAGTTCTACAAAGAGAGGAGAATGGAGCTGGCATGGCAAGTCGAGTGAAGACTATTTCTTTTTAAAGAGATGCAAGAACCAGAATGTTGCAACATTTTCTGAAAAGATTCCAGCAGAGTTGGGGAAATTTCAAAGAGACACAAAAGGATAGATTATTCATGGAAAGTTTAACCCACCACAATAAGCAAACGTTAACAGGATAATTTCAGCTATACCTGAGAATAGATAAGTGCTTATAGGAAACTAAAAGAGCTCCCCCTGCCCCTGAAGGTTTAGATGATTTATTTTTATTTATTTTTATTTTTATTTTATTTTTTTTCCTCCTCCAGGGTTATTGCTGGGCTCAGTGCCTGCACCATGAATCCACTGCTCCTGGAGACCATTTCCCCCCCTTTTGTTGCCCTTGTTGTAGCTTTGTTGTGGTCATTATTATTGCCCTTGTTGACGCAATTCGTTGTTGGATAGGACAGAGAGAAATGGAGAGAGGAGGGGAAGACAGAGAAGGGGAGAGAAAGACACCTGCAGACCTGCTTCACCGCCTGTGAAGCGACTCTCCTGCAGGTGGGGAGCCGGGGGCTCGAACCGGGATCCTTACGCCGGTCCCTGCGCTTTGCGCGACATGCGCTTAACCCACTGCACCACCGCCCGACCCCCAGTTTAGATGATTTTTAACAGGTGTGCTCAACCAGGTGTGCGACCACCGGGCCCCTAGTTTAGATAATTTTTAAGGAATAGAAAGCAAGGTCGTCAGCTGAGAGAAATGAGTGACTGGTGTTTTAACCATAGTAGGAAGAGCTCAAATAATGATAGAAAAGTATGGAGGAGAGATTTTACATGAGAATATAAAAGGATTGCCCCACTGTTGAAGTTGCTGAACCAGGAGAAAAGTATTATTATTCTTTTCTTACAAGTTAGGGCATTGAACCTCAAAGAGGCTAAGGAAGTTGCTTGAGGTTACTAAGAAAATGAATGAAAAAGCTAGGATCTGAATATGTGCCTATGTGATTTTTCCAGCACATTAGGCTAAATGAATTCCTTGGTCCAGGGGAACAATTTTATTGTTTCTGTCAAGAAAATAGTGTTTTGGGGAGTTGGGCGGCAGTGCAGCGGGTTAAGCGCATGTGGCGCAAAGTGCAAAGACCAGCGTAAGGATCCCGGTTCAAGCCCCCGGCTTCCCACCTGCAGGGGAGTCGCTTCACAGGCGGTGAAGCAGGTGTCTGTCTTTCTTCCCCCCTCTTTGTCTTCCCCTCCTCTCTCCATTTCTCTCTGTCCTATACAACGACAACATCAATAACAACAACAATAACAATAAAACAAGGGCAACAAAAGGGAATAAATAAATATTTAAAAAAAACTCTAAAAATTTAAAAATAGAAATAAAAGTTCCTCAAAATCTGTAGAGTTTGAGGGACTAAATGAGAAGTTATAATATGTAACATGGCTATTATTTATCTCACATTTTTGGACAAATTCTGAGCCTTTTTCCATAGAGAGAAGTTCCTCAGCTCATTTGGCAGATAAGAAGATGAGTCTGCAATGTGCCTAACTCATTCCACAATATCTGTTCCTTTCAAGGGGAGACAAGGAAGAAGGAATTTACTTAAAAGTACATACATTTGTTCTATAGCTCCTATAGTCTGTGTGCAGTACATTCCCACTCTCTGATCCTGTGAGGAACTGTAGACCACAATCCACTGTTGACTGTGAAACTATTTAAATAGGTTTCAACTAGTGTCTTTTATAGGTGAAGTACAACAAAACAGAGTGGAAATTGTCAGGGTGAATTTCACAAAAATGAAGATAAATGCTATTGGACACACACATATCTATTTGATGTGATTTGCATTTTTAAATCTATGTGTACTGGGGATGAGCCCAGGGCCTTGTGTTTTCATGATGTTGCCAAGTGGGTATTCTAGGTTATTTTTTAATTCAATCTCTTTATTCACAATTTCTTTCTGAGAGAGAGAGAGAGGGAGAGGGAGAGGGAGAGGGAGAGGGAGAGAGACGACAACAGTGCTCCATCCATGGCAGTCTCCTGCTCTGTCCATGGTGTTCCCATGTGGTGGCAGGTATCAAACCCAGGATTCCATGCATGGTAAGGCAGCTCTTCTACCTGATTATTATCTTCTGGGGTTGATATGTCTCTCTTCTGGCAGTCACAGCAAGTAGTATCAAGTTGCTATTTCAGATAATTCCAGCTCCAGAGATTTTGGAATCTGTATTTCCATGTTGTTTTTCTAAACATCAGGGAACTGATATGATTCTAGAGAGTATCTTAAGCCTGTCCTTACAGGCTTAAGACTTCTTGCAGAGCTGAACTTCTAAGCAATTTAGAACAAGGTTTCAAAATAAACTGCCTAAGAAGTGAGCATCTCATATACATGGAAGAATGCTGGTTTGAGCAGAAGTTATTTCCTGGCAAAATATCAGCAAACAGTACCAAGCCTGTGAGAGTAACTCTGAATCCACAGATTTCTCAGTATCCTGCTTTTCAAAGACTGTGAAAGGAATTAACCACTAAATTATAATAAAAGGTTATAAAGTTGTGGAGTAAATAAAGCATCTACAACAAGTGTGTTTCTCGTTAGCATAATTTGGTCCAGCCTGTCAAAAAAGTTCCCTGTGTGTGTGGTTAATAAGTGCCATCTGACCATTTTCACTTTCAAAGACAGTACATATTTCTGACCATAGAAATCCAGAATAAATACCCTTAGTTTTGGCATAGTCATTCACTGTTGATTTGTGTACTTTCAGTATGCTAAAAAAGTCAAATAATTATTGTAAATATAGTCTACTTAATAGTAATTTCCCACCAACATAGTAGTTTGGAAAGCTTTCCATCTATTGTCTTCAATTTCCTTGTGCAACAACTGTCACTATATACAGGTGTGGTGATTTATTAGCCACCAATTTACAGGATGTTTTGAAGAACATGCATAACTTTGCATACACATGTGGGAGGGAGCAGAGCTATTTATTATGACTATCACAATCTAAAGTCTCATCAAATTCTCAATCTCCCTAAGAAGGAAGGACAAAGAATTATCATTAAAATAAAACAGAAAAAAAGGACATAAAATGGTAAAAGCATTGGCCCTAGTAGTTGGGAACATGTAAAATAGCAGCATATAAACATTAAACAAAATTATATATAAAATATAATGACTTCTCTTTAGTTTGGCCAAAAAAACATCGTCACTTAAGATGAACATAATTGATTACTAAGTCCAATACAAATATATTAGATAAGAAAAACAAATTGGAAAAAGTGGTAGGAAAATATTCAGTGCAAACAACATATCTGCCATACGACAAAAAGGTGTCTCGATTTGATGGCTTTAATATAAAGTATTATGACATTGTGAAAAAAGTCAGAGGATGCCAAATAACCAGATGCATAAACATGCACACAAATAATTGACATTCAGGTTTAATATAATTATTCATATAGATGTATACATTTCTGGGTGTTTTTACATTGGAAAAATGAATAAAAATAGTCTAATCTCTTGAATTCCATTTTTTCATTCAGAAGCCACATTGATTTCAAAGTCTGTTAGCTCAAGTGTAAACCTTTAAAGGTCTGGAGAAAAGGAAAGTAGAAAAAGGTCAATAAATTATAATCCTTTAGTACGTTATATATATATATTAATATTTATTTATTACCTTTTGTTGCCCTTGTCTTATTGTTGTAGTTATTACTGTTGCAGTTATTATTATTGTTGTTGGACAGGACAGAGATAAATGGAGAGAGGAGGGGAAAATAGAGAAAGGGAGAGATAGACACCTGCAGACCTCCTTCACCGCTTGTGAAGCGACTCCCCTGCAGGTGGGGAGCCAGGGGCTGGAATTGGAATCCTTGCGCTGTGCGCTGGTCGTTTCGCTTCGCGCCATATGCACTTAACCCGCTGCGCTACCGCCCAATATGTTTTATATTTACCGACTTTCACAGCAAAATTAATATAGTATTCCAACTCGACATAGTAGTTGAATAAAGAATGTTTAAAGTACCCAAGGTACATAAGAGATGTATCAAACTGTGATCTGTTTATAGGCTGAAAATATAACAGAATGCACATTTGTAAGGGGGAAAGGCAGCAAAGTCCAAGCATTAAATCGGAAAGCAGAACATTTTATTAATTTTATAATAAAATATAAACTGCAAACAATTCAACCTTTTGGGTCAGATAATACAAAGGTATTCATTAAGAGATGATATGGGGGGGCGTGGTCTGGCGGTAGCGCAGCGGGTTAAGGGCACTTGGCGCAAAGCACAAGGACGGGTGTAGGCCCCCGGCTCCTCACCTGCAGGGGTTCGCTTCAACAGCGGTGAAGCAGGCACGCAGGTGTCTATTTTTCTCGCTCCATTTCTCTTTCTGTCCTTTCCAACAACGACGACATCAATAACAACAACAAAAATAACCACCACAACAATAAAACAACAAGGGCAACAAAAGGGGGGGAAGCAATAAAAAAACTACAAAAGGAGATGATATGGGGAGAATCTGGGAGATAGCTCACCCAGTAGAGTACATTCTTTCCCATGTACATAGACCAAGCTTTGAGACGCCCCCCAACCCCCAGTCACCATATGGGAGCACCACACAAGAAGCTTAACCAGTGGTGGAGCAGTACTGAAGTCTCTTTTTTTTCTCTGTCCTCTCTGTCTCTATATGGAGGAAATGAAAAAAAAAAGGCATCTGTTGGGAGTGGTAGAATTTTTGCAGGTGCAAAGTTCCAGAGAAGCACTGGTGGTAAAGAACAAGTGAAAGACAGCATTCGTGATTTCAAAACTTTTTCTTCACCTTTCTGATAGAAAGCTGAATATGGCAAGGTAAAAGTAAATTTATGAAAAAGAAACATTAAAAAGCAAAACACAGGACACAAGGACACATTTTTGTCCCTTACCATTGTCACCAGAAGGTAGTGATACAGTGTTTGTTGGCATGGTCTCAGAATTCACTTTTCCATTCTCAAATGTATCATTTTCAGTCTGCTGTAGCTGCCAGTTGAGGCCAAATAGATGCATTGCTGAGGGTAAAGAATAGAACTTGTTTAAAGGTCTGCTGCTTTCAGCTATCCGGGCAAATGAAGAATACTGCTTATAACAAGAGTCACATGTAACGTCAAATTTTCCATGTTCTGAAATACCAAAGATAATTGCAAAATAAAAAAATTAAAAAACAAAGAATTCCTCAAGCAAATGCAATTTATGTAACAACGCAGTACAATGTGGCAGTTATTTAAATAATGATCTGATATTACCGAGTTAATTGGTACCAGAAACTCTTAGGAATGAATTATAACTTGCTGAGTATTTTCCAAGTTCCTCTCTTTGCCATCATTGAAGCTGAATGCTCTAGAGCAACACTCGCCAAACTTGCTGGACCACAGGCTTCTTGCACATGCATGAATATTTGGTTGTAACGCCTGTGAATTCTCAGGAGACCTGAAGCTATTCACTTGGATTAAGATAAAAAGTAGAAAACGGGCTTGCAGATGAATTTGTTGGCCTATAAAATGTTCAGAACAGATTCAAGTGCAAAAAACATAGTTGGGTGGTGGCACATACTAGAATTCAGCAGTCGTGGATCAGATCAGTCAACATGCTTATGTGGGAGGTGATTCTACATAGCTCCTGATGTGAGTCTGACAAGCTTGTCAGTTTGTAAATAATTCATGCTTAATAAAATTTTTAAAATGTTGTATGATTTCTTTATTTAAAAGTTTTAAAAATAAAGAATCAAAACACTATGCAGGTTAAATAAATCTTTCTTTCTTTCTTTATTATTGAGAGAGAGAAATAGAGAGAAAGACTGGCACATGTGCTGCTGGGGATCAAACTCAAGGCCTCATGCCTGAGAATCCAATGTTTTATAGACCAAGCCACCTCTTGGACTGAAAGAGTGTATAATTATTCACTTATAAATGCAATATGTTAATTTTTGATTTTTCTTTTTTTTTTTTTTAAGTAGAGGAAGCCCAAGTATGATTATGTTTCATAACAGCTTAGAACTAGAAGTTAGTTTTAGGACCATTCAAAGGCATTCCAAGACTTGGGGAGGTGAAGTGACTTAGCCCAGTGCATAAACTTGAAAGATGGATTAATCTTGGCCCCACTTCTCATTTCTGTTGGTAGTAGGGTGAGGGGAAGCAGCTTATCCTCCCCAGCCAGCCAGGTATATTTTCTTTTTTAAAAAAAAATATTTTTATTTATTTCTTATTGGATAGAGACAGAGAGAAATTGAGAGGGAAGGAGAGATAGAGAAGGAGAGAGACAGAAAGACACTTGCAGCTCTTCTTCACCACTCATGAAGTTTCCCCCTGCAGGTGGGGATCAGGGGCTTGAACCCGGGTCCTTATTCACTGTAACGTGAGTGCTTAACCAGGTGCGCCACTGCCTGGCCCCTCCAGGTATGTTTCTTAACTCATTTAAGATATCTGGAGGACAGGAGAGAACTCACTCAGTAAAGTGTATGCATCACCAAGTGCTAGGCCCTGGGAGCACCATGGGCGGCCCTGGAGGGAGTTCCATGGATGGTGGAATGTTCCTCTCCTTTCTTCAGTTCTGCCTCTTCTGTCTTTCTCTTTAAATGAAAAGTTTGGGCCCAGGAGGCTGTTCAGCAATATCACAAAGCACTGAGTTCATTTCCTGTTACTGTATAAAAATTTATCTAGAATAACTATAGCAACAAAACAAAAAGGGCAACAAAAGGGAAAATAAATAAAAAAATTAAAAAAAAAAGAAAAAAAATTATCTAGAAGGATATTCACTGCCACATTAACCAGTAACACTAAACCTTCATTTGTGTTCCACAGAACTGAATTTAGAAAGCAATCCTTAAGAAAGACTAAAACCCATAGAGGAAACCAGAGATGCTCATATTATCGTATGATGAATAAGAATTTTTTTGAATGTTATGTTCTTATTGTTTATGCTAGAATTTGCCAGAGGTGAAAAAAATGTGTTACAAAGTTCTTTTTTTTTTTTTTTTTTGCCTCCAGGGTTATTGCTGGGGTTGGGGCCTGCACTATGAATCTACTGCTCCTGAAGGCCATTTTTTCCCATTTTGTTGCTGTTTGTTATTTCTGTCATTATTGTTGGATAGGACAGAGAGATGGAGAGAGGAGGGGAAGACACCACTTTGTTGAAGAGATCCCCTTGCAGGTAGGGAGCCTGGGGCTCGAACTGGGATCCTTGCGCTTTGCACTATGTTCATTTAACCCTGTGTGTTACTACCCGGTCCCTGCTTCTTATTTATTTATTTTTAAAGATATTTAGACTGAATTTATTTAACCAATGTGAATTTTCTACACAGCTGTAAGTGAAGAAGAAATATCACACTGCAGGGTGGTTTCCTGTCTATACCTATTTCATTTATCTATTCTGTACTCTGCATTACTAAGCCCTTTGTAATCACTTGATCAAACCAACGGTACTGAAACAAGAAATCACTCCTTCTGTCTATAATGCTCTCTGGCCACTGTGAAAGCCCTACTTGTGTTTCAGAGGGCTGGTGTCAACTTCTTGGAAAGCCTTCCCTGAAAGAGTTAAGTATCTTTCCCAAGACTGTCTCAGTTTACTTTTATAGGGTGCCTGATACCTAGTAGGTGCCAATATGTATTAGTCAAGTAAGTGAATAGCATTTTTCAAGGTTTTTAAAGTCCAAGAGAAGATGATTATTGTTAATAAAAAAAAGCAGTGTGGGTATTTATAAAACAAACGTGTAAATGGTTAAAAATGGGGTGTTGAATTATTAATAATTTACAACTGCATTAGTGAAATGCAATGTGAGAAGTAGTGGAGTGAAACCCACTACTACTAAATATACTTGAGGTATTTTTTAAAAAAAATTCAATAATTCATGACATTCTATTCCCAGATTTACATTCTTATATTAACAATATCTGACATAAAATCATGCCACAGTTAGGAATCATACTGAACATACTTATAAACACAGCTACATCCATCTAGAATATTTGTAAGAAATGTATAGACCTGCACTCTCTTCCTAAATTATAGTCTGCCAAAAATTTTCTTTTAAACTCTGATATTTCACAGATTAAGGTATATGTTTAGAATTATTCAACATACAAATTGTCAACTTGCAAAGAGGTATAACTTCATATGTCATTAAGTTACGCAAAGTTTGAGTGGCAAAATGTCAGCAGCTTTCTAAACATTTATCACTTCATACATTTTTCAAGATTTCAGATACTTCAGCAATTTTTGAATACAATAATGAGAGCTAGTTCTGTATACAGTACAAGGTTTGACAGGCATACTTCTGCACAGCAACGATAAATATTCCAATAGGATCAAAGTTTCTACACCAAATAGTTTATCATCATTGTGAGCTTTCATGTATAAAGTCTTCTTGAGTGATAGATTTGCTCACATTATTGGTTTTAATAGACACTGAAGAGTGGAGATTATCCATGGAATTGTGTACATATGCCAAATGTTAAAAAAGCAATATTACGTTTCTTTATGGAGAGCTATTTCTTCCTTCCTTTTTTTTTTTTTTTTTACCAGATGGGCAACAGTGTTATTGTATATTTTTATTACAGAAAACCTCAATAAATGGGATTTAAGTTCTACTCTAGATGCTGTATAATGAAAGTCATACCCAATAATACATCTTGTTTATACAGTTTTCTGGAAACAGAGACCAACACATTATTTGGTCATAGGATATTATGTACTTCAAAAATGCTCTTACTTGATATTTAGATAGGCTTTTGATGCTCATTTTATGTAACCTATGAATTTTGTAAAAAAACCAGCATGCTAAAGGGATTAATTCCCATGTTAAAAAGACCAAGTAAAGCAGTCAACTCAAAAGTATCAAGAATGCTATAGAATTCACTGGGTACTGGTATAAAAAGACTACATACAGTGACTTGACAAGGCAGATAAAGGGAGGATTACTGAAATAGAACACATCTGTAAGTAAAGCAAGGTTGAGTCCAGCTCCCCAACACCCGATCAGGAAAGCAGATCTGAAGTGGTGTGGGATACATCTGCTGTCACTGTTCATCAGCTGCAGGATGGACCTATGATTACTGCACAACCTCATGGAAGGGGTGAGAAGCATGGCAGGAAAAGCTGGGAAATTCTGCCGTGTTAGTGTTCCTCTCCTCTTGGGAAAAATGGCTTAGGTAAGAAGATAGTGCTGGCAGTAAGACCAGGCATTCTCTAAGCCAGTGACCTTTGTGCTATTACTAGGACACGGAGATCAATAGCCAAAAATGAATAAATAAATACAAAACCGACTGAACACTTCCCATATGTCAAGTGCTATGAATGTTTCACATACATTATCTCAAGACTCTAGTGAATAGTTACCATCATTCCCCCCCCACCGCAAATTTTACATCTGAGAAAATCAAAGCTGTCTGAGAATTTCAGGGTCCAAGTTAGAATGCAGTAGACCTAACCTTTAAGCCTAGATTTTCTGAAAACAAGAGCATACCACTACATGCTTTAGTTCTATCAGAGGCTGGGAGTGTGAAAATCCACACAGAAATAGTGCAATGTACTTCTATGAGAGCTAGAGGCTGCAGAAAATGCTTTTTTAATGATAGGTCAAGAAAACTAAAGGCAGAGTTAGCATCTGGAGATGAAGGGTGGGCAAAGATGTTAACAGGCTGCATTTGTACATTCCAGGCATTTTCCTTCTACATGAGTATTTTTCCTGCTATACTATATTGCCTTATTTTATTATGGTAATAGGATGATGATAAAATCAATAAGGCCGATTTGGTTAACTTCAAGAATTTTAAATACAAAATTAAAAAAAAATTATATAAATAAAAGTGAACTCAAAAATAGGTTAAAAATCTGGGTACTGAGATTCGGGCGGTAGCGCAGCGGGTTAAGCGCAGGTGGCGCAAAGCACAAGGACCGACATAAGGATCCCGGTTTGAGCCCCTGGCTCCCCACCTGCAGGGGAGTCACTTCACAAGCGGTGAAGCAGGTCTGCAGGTTTCTATCTTTCTTTCCCCCTCTCTGTCTTCCCCTCCTCTCTCCATTTCTCTCTGTCCTATCCAACGATGGCATCAATAACAACAACAATAATAACTACAACAATAAAAAAACACCAAGGGCAACAAAAGGGAATAAATATTTTTAAAAACATGGGTATTAGATCTGCCTGAAACTATAAAATATGTAGACAAAAACACGAGCAATATATTCAAGGATCTTGAAATTAGAAATGTACTGAGACTCAACTCCATCAACAGGTAAATAAAGCAAGAATAAACAAATGGACAACATCAGATTTAAAAGCTTTTTACACATTGAAATAAATTCTCATACAATTAAAAGAGCAACTTTGCATCTAAGAAAAGATCTTTATTTGCATATCATTAAGTCTGATAAGGAGCATTAAGTCTGATAAGGGACTGAGGGAAAAAAAATACACACAAGCCAAAACAACAAAAAGTGAGTAAGAGATATGGATAGGTACTTTTGTAAACAGATGCTCACAGACACATGAAAAATGCTCAGTATTACAAAAATGTAAATTAAAACTATAATGAGAAACCACCTCAAACCAATGAGAAAGTTATAAATTAAAAATTAGGGGAGTCGGGCAGTGGCACCTCGGGTTAAGCGCACGTGGCGCAAAGCACAAGGACCAGCATAAGGATCCCGGTTCCAGCTCCCAGCTCCCCACCTGCAGGAGAGTCGCTTCACAAGTGGTGAAGCAGGTCTGCAGGTGTCTATCTTTCTCTCCCCCTCTCTTCCCTCCTCTCTCTACTTCTCTCTGTCCTATCCAACAACAACAGCAACAATAATAACTACAACAATAAAACAACAAGAGCAACAAAAGGGAATAAATAAATATTTTTTTTAATTAAAAATTAGGTAAACACTATACCAATCTTCAGGTTACTGTAATAGTATTCATGTAGAATTCATCTTTTAGATTTCTGTTTCTAAACTTATTTGTCACAGACAGCTACTGTTCCTACAGAATTTAGGTGATTTTAATGGCAAGGAACCAAACTGATATCCAAAAAGTTATTCAAGATAGATAGAATGATAGCAGTCATTTAACATACAAATTGATTTGGGTTGATTCTCTTGAGTTTTTCCCTCCTGCTGCATAACACTCTTTAATTTTTTTAATTATTCATTTTTCAGATAGAGACAGAGAAACTGAGAGGAAATGGGGAGGCTGAGGAAGAGAGAAGAGACCCCTGAGCACTGCTTCACCACTTGTGAAAACTTTCACCCTGTAGGAGGGGACTGGGGCTGGAAGCTGGGTACTTGCAGATTGTAGCAGGTGCATTCTACCAGTGGCAACAATGCCCAGTGCACTCTTATCATGCTTTTTTTTTTTTTGGGTGGGGGTATTTCTGCTCAATACATTACCTGCAGAAACTGAGTTTGGAAGAGAACTTCATTAGTGGTCAAAGCTGTCTTCCCCCAAAGTATATTTGATAATGTTCTCCTGCTCACAGGTAGCTAGTAATTAATGTACATCTAATTGCCTTCTCTTAACAGACCTCATGATTTGAATGGGTTTGCTTGTCTACAATTGAAAGCATTCTCTTAATTGTCTGTCTTTATTTTAAGTCTTTATCCCTACAGTTCCTGACTTCCCAGATGTTCTGCAAACTGTCATGAAATCTTATCAATGCCTTCAAGTCTGATGACATGGCATTTCTTTCTGAAGTTGGAGTTAGTAACTACCCTATGTTGCTACAAGCTTTATAATATTTGACCTAAATAATTCCACCTATATTTGAAACTAATTTTTTGCTTTCTGGAGTGTGAGGAGTGGCTTTCTTTCTTCTTTTTTTTCTTTTCTTTTCTCCTTTCTTTCTCTCTCTCTCTCTTTATAAAATGGATCTTTGCAGGGCAGAGGGTAAATAGCATAATGGTTATGCAAACAGACTCTCATGCCTGAGGCTCCAAAGTCCCAGGTTCAACCCCCTGCACCACCATAAGAAAGAGCTGAACAGTGTTTTGGTTAAAAAAAAAAAAAAAAAAAGGATCTTTGCAGCTAGGGGGTCAAAATAGGAAGAGAGAAAGGTGAGCTTGGGAAGAAAGGGAATACATATGTAGGATTTAGCTGTAGGGAAAAGGGAAAGGTCAGTTAATATGGATTTCACTCTTTTCAATATTTTGCTTAGAATTAATCTTCAGGGCCTCAGCCTTTGCATCTGAACCCTTTCTTGAGAAATAGGGGAGACTGGTAGAGAATGTGAGACTCTCGACAGTCAGAAGAAGCCTCAGAGAGCATCAAGTGGAATCCTCCTTTTTTCTCAGGACAGGAGGCCAGAGATTTCTTAGATGGCTCTCAGCTGGTCAGAACTTATAGTTGTAATGTCTTGACGTATGTCATCTATAAAATGAATGAGCACACTTTTTATAACTACCACCGTGGCCAATGATAAAAAAAAATGACAATGATATCAACTCTAGGAGAGACTCACATTGATAAGTCATTAATCATCCTTTCAGCCCTGCTACTAAGAATACCACGAGATAGCCTAAAAAGATGTAACATTATTATATCTTTTTAGGTTATCTCATGATATTCTTAGATTGTAACCTATTTATATAAAGTTAAAATATTTCTTATTTTAATGAGAGAAATTCAAGGAGAGAGAGAGACAGAGAAAACGAACTACTCAGCTTTGGTTTATGGGGATTGAACATAGGACTTCTGAGGCTAAGGATTGAAAATAATTTTGCATCATCAGTATGCTATCTTCCCAGAATGTTTGTTGGAAAAAAAAAAAACTTTGACAGCAAATATCAAGAAAAAAGTAAGTTTGAATAATTTAGAAATAACACACCAGTAAATACCTATTATATGGGTGAAATGTCATGAAAAAAAGCTTCTCCAGGTTCAAAAGTTGGTGAAAGAGAAAAACTCTAACATATATTCCTCCGATTTTGGAATTTAATGGAAAAGAAAGAATTCAGGACAGCCATTCTCATCTCGGACACGATAGATTTTAAATTAAATAAAGTAATAAAAGATAGGCAAGAACATTACATAATGATTAGAGGATCAATCAGCCAAGAAGACTTAACAATTATTAACATCTATGCACCCAACGAGGGACCATCTAAATACATTAAGCACCTACTGAAAGAATTTCAAAGATACATCAATAGTAATACAATAATAGTGGGAGACTTCAATACCCCACTCTCACACTTAGACAGATCAACAAAGCAGAGAACCAATAAAGATACAAGAGAATTAAATGAAGAGATCGACAGACTAGACCTCTTGGACATTTTCAGACTCCTCCACCCCAAAAAACTGGAATACACCTTCTTTTCAAATCCACATAACACATACTCAAGGATAGACCACATGTTAAGCCACAAAGACAGCATCAATAAATTCAAGAGCATTGAAATCATCCCAAGTATCTTCTCAGACCACAGTGGAGTAAGACTAACACTTAACAACAAACAGAAAATTATTAAAAGACGCAGAATTTGGAAACTAAACAACATGCTCCTTAAGAACCACTGGGTCAGAGACTCACTCAAACAGGAAATTCAAATGTTCCTGGAAACTAATGAAAATGAAGACACAACCTATCAAAATATTTGGGAAATAGCTAAAGCAGTACTGAGAGGGAAACTGATAGCCACACAATCACATATTAAACACCAAGAAGAAGCTTAAATGAACGACCTTACTGCACACCTCAAGGACTTAGAGGAAGAGGAACAAAGGAACCCTAAAGCAACCAGAAGGACAGAAATCACTAAAGTTCGAGCAGAAATAGACAACATCGAAAATAAAAGAACCATACAAAAGATCAATGAAGCCAAATGTTGGTTTTTTGAAAGATTAAACAAAATTGACAAACCCCTAGCCAGACTCACCAAACAAAAAAGAGAGAAGACTCAAATTAATAGAATTGTAAACGATGGAGGAGATATCACAACTGACACCACAGAAATCCAGAGAATCCTGCGAAACTTCTATAAAGAACTATATGCCACCAAGTTAGAGAATCTGGAAGAAATGGAACAATTCCTAGAAACCTATGCACTTCCAAAACTGAACCAAGAAGAACTACAAAATCTAAATGCACCAATCACAGACAAAGAAATCAAAACTGTTATTAAGAATCTCCCCAACAACAAAAGTCCTGGACCAGATGGCTTCACAAACGAATTCTACAAAACTTTCAGGAAACAGTTAGTACCCATACTTCTTAAGCTATTCCATAAGATTGAAGAAACAGGAATACTCCCTTCCACCTTCTATGAAGCCAACGTCACCCTGATACCAAAAGCTGATAGGGACAGAACAAAAAAGGAAAACTTCAGACCAATATCTCTGATGAACATAGATGCCAAAATATTAAACAAGATCTTGGCCAACTGGATACAGCAACATATCAAAAAGATTGTTCATCACGACCAAGTGGGATTCATCCCAGGAATGCAAGGCTGGTTCAACATCCGTAAGTCAATCAATGTCATTCACCACATCAATAAAAGCAAAGGCAAAAACCACATGATTATCTCAATAGATGCAGAGAAAGCCTTTGACAAAATCCAACACCCTTTCATGCTCAAAACTCTACAAAAAATGGGAATAGATGGGAAATTCCTCAAGATAGTGGAGTCTATATATAGCAAACCTACAGCCAACATCATACTCAATGGACAGAAGATGAAAGCATTCCCCCTCAGATCGGGGACTAGACAGGGCTGTCCACTGTTACCGTTACTCTTCAACATAGTATTGGAAGTTCTTGCCATAGCAATCAGGTAAGAGAAAGAAATCAAAGGAATACAGATTGGAAGGGAAGAAGTCAAGCTCTCACTATTTGCAGATGATATGATAGTATACATAGAAAGACCTAAAGAATCTACCAGAAAATTCCTGGAAGTTATTAGGCAATATACCAAGGTATCAGCCTACAAAATCGATGTACAAAAATCAGTGGCATTTCTTTATGCAAACACTAAATCTGAAGAAGAAGACATCCAAAAATCACTCCCATTTACTGTTTCAGCAAAATCAATCAAATACCTAGGAATAAAGTTGAGCAAAGAAGTGAAAGACTTGTATACTGAAAACTATGAGTCGCTACTCAAGGAAATAGAAACTGATACCAAGAAATGGAAAGATATCCCATGCTCATGGATTGGAAGAATAAATATCATCAAAATTAATATTCTCCCCAGAGCCATATACAAATTTAATGCAAAACCCATCAAAGTTCCACCAAGCTTCTTTAAGAGAATAGAACAAACACTACAATAATTTATCTGGAACCTGAAAATGCCTAGAATTGCCAAAACCATCTTGAGGAAAAGAAACAGAAATGGAGGCATCACACTCCCAGACCTTAAACTATATTATAAAGCCATCATCATCAAAACAGCATGGTGCTGGAACAAAAACAGGCACACAGACCAGTGGAACAGAATTGAAAGCCCAGAAATAAATCCCAACACCTATGGGCATCTAATCTTTGATAAGGGGGTCCAAAGGATTAAATGGAAAAAGGAGGCTCTCTTCAATAAATGGTGCTGGGAAAACTGGGTTGTAACATGCAGAAGAATGAAATTGAACCACTTTATCTCACCAGAAACAAAAATCAACTCCAAATGGATCAAAGACCTAGATGTCAGACCAGAAACAATCAAATACTTAGACGAAAACATTGGTAAAACAGTTTCCCTCCTACACCTCAAGGACATCTTTGATGAATCAAACCCAATTGCAAGGAAGACTAAAGCAGAAACAAACCAATGGGACTACATCAAATTGAAAAGCTTCTGCACATCCAAAGAAACTATTAAACAAACAGAGAAACCCCTCACAGAATGGGAGATCTTCACATGCCTTACATCAGACAAGAAAACTAATCACCAAAATATATAAAGAGCTCAGCAAACTTAGCACCAAAAAAGCAAATGACCCCATCCAAAAATGGGCAGAGGATATGAACAAAACATTCACCTCAGAGGAGATCCAAAAGGCAACAAACATATGAAAAACTGCTCTAGGTCACTGATTGTCAGAGAAATGCAAATTAAGACAACACTAAGATACCACCTCACTCCTGTAAGAATGGCATACATCAAAAAGGACAGCAGCAACAAATGCTGGAGAGGATGTGGGGACAGAGGAACCCTTTTACATTGCTGGTGGGAATGTAAATTGGTACAGCCTCTGTGGAGAGCAGTCTGGAAAACTCTCAGAAGGCTAGACATGGACCTTCCATATGATCCAGTAATTCCTCTCCTGGGATTATACCCCAAGGACTCCATAACACCCAACCAAAAAGAGGTGTGTACTCCTATGTTCATAGCAGCACAATTCATAATAGCTAAAACCTGGAAGCAACCCAGGTGCCCAACAACAGATGAGTGGCTGAGAAAGCTGTGGTATATATACACAATGGAATACTATGCAGCTATCAAGAACAATGAACCCACCTTCTCTGAGCCATCTTGGACAGAGCTAGAAGGAATTATGTTAAGTGAACTAAGTCAGAAAGATAAAGATGAGTATGGGATGATCCCACTCATCAACAGAAGTTGAGGAAGAAGATCTGAAAGGGAAACTAAAAGCAGGACCTGATCAAATTGTAAGTAGGGCACCAAAGTAAAAGCCCTGTGGTGAGGGGTAGACATGCAGCTTCCTGGGCCAGTAGGGGGTGGGAGTGGGTGGTAGGGATGGGTCACAGTCTTTTGGTGGTGGGAATGGTGTTTATGTACACTCCTAGCAAAATGTAGACATATAAATCACTAGTTAATTAATATGAGAGGGGGAAAAATCAATTGTATGTCTCAAAGTTTCTCAAAACACAAACTGAATCTTTTTAATATATAGGCTGTGTATTTGATACGCGGACTCTCTCAAAAGCCTAGACCAAGTAGATTAGAAGCATCCAATAGCACAGCTATATACAAGATATTGGATACTATACAGCAAACCCTAACAAAAGGACTTTTCAAAGTTAACCCAATTACCAAATAATGTGATGATAACATTAACTATCGATTGTCTTTTTGAACCCTAAGACAGCAGGAACCTCACATCTCTACTATAGAGCCTCTACTTCCCCCAGTCCTGGAACCCTTGGATAGGGCCCACTTTCCCGTATGTGTCTCCCAATCCATACCAAATAATATTGCATCCGCCGATCACAACCTAACCAATGCAACGATTGCCACCTCAACATGCTTCACCTTAGACTGTGTCCAGAGACTTCATGTGTGGAATGACAACTCTTCAGCTTCATTACTCGGGTGAGACCTTTCCTTTCATAGTACACTCTAATTTCATCTCAGGTGGTTCACTTTCTAACAAAGTCCCATAACCTAGATATACACCAGTTTCTGTGAGAGAGAGCTTATGTTAACACATATCCATAAACTACTGCAAAATATATACCTGAAAGCAGAAGTACACTAGAGTTTGCAGTGAGTACCTCCCTAACACTTCCTCTCCACTATTCCAAGCTTTGGATCCATGATTGCTCAACAATTTGTTTGGTGTTGTATGTTAACTCTCTTTTCAATCACCAGGTTCCAGATGCCACCAGGATGCTGGCCAGGCTTCCCTGGATTGAAGACCCCACCAATGTGTCCTGGAGCTCAGCTTCCCCAGAGACTCACCCTACTAGGGAAAGAGAGAGGCAGACTGGGAGTATGGACCGACCAGTCAATGCCCATGTTCAGCGGGGAAGCAATTACAGAAGCCAGACCTTCTACCTTCTGCAACCCTCAATGACCCTGGGTCCATGCTCCCAGAGGGATAGAGAATGGGAAAGCTATCCTGGGAGAGGGTGGGTTATGGAGATTGGGTGGTGGGAATTGAGTGGAGTTGTACCCCTCCTACCTTATGGTTTTGTTCATTAATCCTTTCTTAAATAAAAAATAAAAAAAAGAAAGAATTCAGGGTGTAAGAGATATTTTAGGGGCCAGCTGGGTTGGTGGCTTACTTGGAAAAGTGGACATGTGCTATGTGTGAGTACTGGGAGCTTCATGGATGGTAGAGTAGTGCTGCAGGGCTCACACACTCTCTTTCTTTCTCTCCCACCTTATTTCTGTTTCTATCAAAAAAAAAAAGGGCCACTGGGAGTGGTGGGTTTATTTTACATGCAAAGCTAAATATCAGTGATAACTCTGGTGTTACAAAGAACAAAGAAAGAGAAGAAGAAAAAAAAGAAAGAAAGGTTACTTCAACCCTTCCCGAGGGGACAAGGGAGCATGCCACTGCTTTCTAACCAATATAGGTTGCTATGGTACTTGAAAAGCCAGCATGGGGAACACTTGAAATCAAAATATACAATTAAAGGAAATTATACACCACCAAGTAGGAAATCCAGTGCCATTTTTAGTTCCATGTTGGGAGGAAGA
The DNA here is from genome assembly GCF_950295315.1 of Erinaceus europaeus. Lineage (NCBI taxonomy): Eukaryota > Metazoa > Chordata > Mammalia > Eulipotyphla > Erinaceidae > Erinaceus > Erinaceus europaeus. The sequence continues at coordinate 106,206,475 of NC_080163.1, read as the reverse complement.
GTGCCAAATTCTGATCTTGTCTCTGGGGACCATGCCACAGAAGTTGTTATTATAGCTACTATTATTTCTCCTGGCAGGCCCATATTCTCCAACACTGCCAACCTTGGATGGGAAAGAAGGGTGGTGGCAGCTGGTGACAGGGTCCAGCAGTCTGTCAGAGCCTCGGAGGAAATGACAGGAAATTGAGAAGCTAGCACAGAAGTAATCATTCTTGCCAATCAGAAACCTGGATGTTACTTATGTCACCAGACCCCTGAAGAGCACACTCAAAAGATTCTGGCTACTCAAGAGTCTGCTTCTTCGCATGCCTGCCATTATTTGGCTAAGTGCTGTATAATATTATAAGATCAAGCGAACATTCTTCCAACAAAAAGCAAGTATGAGCACAGATGAGAACCAGCATCTGGTAAGAAGAACTGACTTGCTGAAGATGCCTACAATTCAGTTTTATTTAGCTCCTCAAACCTTGGAAATGCATTTAAAAAAGTGAAGGTCCCAAGTTTCCCTTTCTGGAAGTTCACCTCACATCCACCACAACACGTTTACCCCAAAATAATCTTTCTGAGAAAGATCCATTCAGAACATGTTATTGGAAGCTGTAGGAAAGAAAATAAAGATCTGACTTTTAGAATGAAGGGAACAGGTTTTGACAGAGACTGGCTGTGGAGTCTTTTTGTTTATATTAAGAGATCTGGGTCCCAGTCTCAATACTGGCTCTAGTTACAGAACTTTGGCAAGTTACTAGGTTTCTCAGAGGCTTAAGTATCTCATTTCTATTAAAAAAAAAAGAAGAATATTTTGCACTAGTTGTCTCTAGAGCCTCTTCCAGATTCATATTCTATAAGTCAATAGATTATAAATATGTAGTCTAGTCATTGAGCATAGGAAAAACATTTGGCATTAATAATATATAAACACATTAGCATACCGAATTTGCTGTTCCTTTGTTTTTACTTGAAAATAAAATAAAATTCCATCGCGTCAAACTATGATTTTATGCATACAATTCCTGGGGGGTTCTTGGGTTTTGAAGGGAACATTTTTTTCATTGTCTGCTGCAATTTCATGAGTATACAAATTTACATGATGCACATGTAACATGATTAGATTTTATAGAAAAAGGAGAAAAACCCCTCCTAAATATAGGGCAATGGTCTTGTGATCCATGCTTCCAGAAAGCAACAAAGTTTTCAATGTAAAATGAAAGCATCTCATATACAGATTGCAGTTTGTAACTTGGACCCCTACTGATCTAAACTGTCATTAGAAATACATAGTTTTCCATAAATTAGCTTTTGTTTTGGATTCCCTGCTGTGTTCATATACATGTTGACGAAATGTGTTAGGCCACATCTTGGCATCTGAATCCATTATTATTTGTAATTTATGTCTAAGGCTAATCTTATTTCAGCAGCCTATACCTTGCTGAACCAAGTATGGTCAAAGTCAATATTTTGTTTGAAAGATTTCATATTAATTTATTGTCTACTTGTATTTTTTCCCATTTTTTTTGTTATCCTTGTTGTTGTTATTATTACTGCTGTCATTGTTAGATAAGACAGAGAGAAATCAAAAGAGGAGGGGAAGAGAGAAGGAGAGAGAAAGACACCTGCAGACGTGCTTCACTGCGACCTCCCTGCAGGTGGGGAGCTGAGGGCTTGAACCAAGATCCTTACACCGACCCTTGCCCTTTGCACCATGTGCACTTAACCTGGTGCACCACTGCCCAGCCCCCTGTCTAGTTCTATTTTTAAAAAAGAGAATGGGGGGGGGGGTCAGTCGGTAGCACAGTGGGTTAAGTGCACATGGCAAAGCACAAAGACCAACGTAAGGATCCCGGTTCGAGCCCCTGGCTCCCTACCTGCAGGGGAGTTGCTTCACAGGTGGTGAAGCAGGTCTGCAGGTGTCTTTCTCTCCTCCTCTCTGTCTACCCATCCTCTCTAGATTTCTGTCCTACCCAACAACAACAACAATAATAATAACAACAGCAATGATAAACAACAAGGGCAACAAAAGGGGAAAAAAGGGGATTCGCAGTACAGGCACTGAGCCCCAGCAATAATCCTGGAGGCAAAAAAAAAAAAAAAAAAAAAGGAGAACGAATTGGTCCGACTGTAAGAGATTCTGTGAAAGGACTTAGCACAAAGTAGCAATCTACTCTGAGTTTTATAAGGCAACACACTGAAATCATTGATTTTATCAAGTTTTTGGGGCAGAGGTGGGGAAGAAGGGAAAGAAGTTAAGGAATGTGCTATTATTGTATACTTTTCTGAATATTTTCCCTTACTTTTTTTTTTAAGATTTTATTTATTTATTAATGAGAAAGATAGGAGGAGTGAGAGAAGGAACCAGACATCACTCTGGTACATGTACTGCCGGGGATTGAACTCAGGACCTCATGCTTGAGAGTCTGATGCTTTATCCACTGTGGCCACCTCCTGGACCACATATTTTCCCTTTCTATAACCTCCCCAGTCATTAATGGGAAGTTAAAGTCAGATTGACTATCAAAATGTCTGTTTTTTTTAACTTTATTTATTTATTCCCTTTTGTTGTTCTTATTGTTTTATTGTTGTAGTTGTCATTGTACAGGACAGAGAGAAATGGAGAGAGAAGGGGAAGACAGAGAGGGGGAGAGAAAGACAGAAACCTGCAGACCTGTTTCACCACCTGTGAAGCGACTCCCCTACAGATGGGGAGCTGGGGGCTTGAACCGGGATCCTTATGCTGGTCCTTGCACTTTGCGCTACCTGAGCTTAACCCACTGTGCTACCGCCCAACTCCCTAAAATGTCTTTCTAAAAGATCTATTTACTTTTATGAGAGGATGAGAAAGACCAGAATCAGTTCTGGCCTGTGGTGGTGCCAGGGACTATATTTGAAACCTCTGCTGCATCAGGCATTCAAGACCTGTGTGCTAACGCTGAGCTCCCAACAAAGCTATCAAAATATCTTGATGAGACTGGATTGTGACTTAGCTCTGCAGACTTGTTTCTGACAAAATATTTAACTCCTATCTATATTCTTGTATAAATAACATTAAAAGCTTCGACTTTAAACTCCCTTGCATTTTTTTTTCAGTTGAACTATGTAGATTCCGTGTAAGACACTGAAGAATGTTGCTCAGGAAATCGTAATTCCAGCTGCCCACTCACAGCCAATGCTGAGGCAGACAGAAGCTTATGAAAACCAAGCTGTTGTTTCTGTCACTGAGGGAATTAAGTCAGGATTTCTAAAACAGACTGTTTTCCTAATGTTCTGTTCATTTTTTTCTTGTTTCCGGGTTCTGCTGTCTGAATGAAAGAAGCATTCATTTTCCAATCTGATGGGAAGAACAAAGTGTGCATTCTCATGACTAGCTGCCCAGAGGAGCTACTCATTACTGATCAGATAGAGAATCTTAGAGGTAACAGTTGCCCACATTAAAGAATATGGTCAGAGGACCTATTTCAAGAACATTCAGAACACAGAATGAAATCATTTACATGATTTAAAGACTATTCCCTGCTTGCCAAAACACTGAGTTTGCTGTTATCACGAAATGTATGTAGCAAAGGATTCATTAGTGACAGCTATTAGAAGCCCATGCCATTGACACCCCATGGACTTATTACTGAAGAGCCTGTTCAACTGATTCAATTTTTATCCAGATTTCCTTTTTCTATTATAGCGTTAAGAGCTATATATCCTACTTTTAGGTAACAAATTTGAATGTATATTAATGACCTACTTAAGCATATATTTTTTTTCTGGGCTGACTTGACTTTTTCAAAAAGTCAGAATAGGCGTGAACACTAAAATTCTTTGAAATTTCAAGACACTTTAATTATCATTACTAGAAAAGCCAACTGTTGGGTATATGGAGATGTCTATGAGAAGACTGGTATCTTAAAATATGACAAAAAGCAAACAAACAAGTTCCCAAAAGCCCTTTTGAAATATTCCATCGCAACAGTCCATTTCATCAAAGAGAGATAATTTGATTTGTATGTGTGTGTGTGTGTGTGTGTGTGTGTAAAAAAGAGCTGGGGAGGGAGAGGGAAAGAGAAGAGAAGGAGAATGGTTGTTAAAAGGTTACTTTATGAAGTGCCAAGAAATGAACCCAAGACCTCATGCAAGTGTGATACAGCTGAGTGACCATTCCAGGCTAATTTAGCTTTTGGTTAATTTTATTTTGTTTTCATATTATAGAACACAGAAGTTGAGAGGGGTGTGGGAGACAGAAAGGAAGGGGAGGAGGGAGGCAGGAGGGAGGGAGGGAGGGAGAGAGAGAGAGAGAGAGAGAGAGAGAGAGGGAGGGAGATCTGCAGAACTGCTCATGAAGTTTCCCTTCATGAACTGAAGTGAAGTGCAAGTAAGGACTTCTGGCCTATGTAAAGTGTGTTCTCAATGAGGTGCACTACCACCTGGCCCACAGGCCAATTATGTTACCTTATATCCTTAGAAAGAACACTATTCTACCACTCAGGAAGTTTTTTTAGTACTTTCCATGATGTTCCCATGAGTTTTTCAGTATGGAACCCAGGTCATTGCACATGATAAAACATGCACTCTAACTACCGAACCATTTCCTGGCCCCAAGAAGCAACATTAAACAAAACAAAGGACTCTTGTAATCTAGACACTACTAGCTCATGTGACTTGTTGCTTATTAACCTTGACCATAGTATCATATGTCCAGATACTGGGTTTTGTTGCCTGTGAGAAGCAAGACTTTGCCTTGTCCCTTGTGATAGTTGGTAGGCAAGGTACTGACAGGGCCTGTCAGCTCCCTTGAATAGGCAGGTGGGAAAAGTCTTAGGAAATCTGTGTACTAGCCACTTTCCATTAGTCTGGGTGTACTTGGAGACCAGTTTTCTTTTGTTATGAACTTATCTTCACTATTATGAATGAATATTTATGAGCCATGGGCAGTAGCTTATTTCAAAACAAAATACAAAGTAAGTGGTCCTCTCTGATCCCCAAGAGACCACCTACTTGTACTGTCAACTTGCTTCTCAACCAGATGGGCTCAGTCACCTTTCCTAAACATAAATGGCCCAGATTCTGCTTTAGAAGAGCATTGTATCTCTTTCTGTGATTCTTTTCTAGGGTGAGCAAGGACTTCTTTGAAGAAGTAAGAAGCATCTAAAATATTTTTTATAGTTAAAAAAAATCCAGGTAACATTTGTGATTAATAGGAGTGGAAAACATATGTTTGGGTTTTAGATACACATTCTTTAAAAAAAATAGTTACTATTTATTTTGGATAGAGACAGAGCAATTGAGGAGTGGAGCAATACAGAGGGAGAGAGACACCCGCAGACCTGCTTCACCACCCATGATATTCCCCCTGCCCCTTCAACCTCACAGGTGGAAGATTTGAACCTGTGCCACAGTGCATGGTAACATGTGCACTCAACCAGGTGTGCCACGACCCAGCTGCTCACATTCTGTGCAACTTGAGTAGGCTTACCATGCATGGAGCGCCAGCTATAACCCTGGCAGAAAAAAAAATAGTTAAAAAAGGATCTCAGGTGGGGGTGGGGGGTGGGGGGTGAGGGGAATGGGTGGCGGCTCAGCCAGTTGTGCACACACGTTACCATGCACAAGAATTCAAGTTCAAGTCCCCAGTCCTCATCTGCAGGGAGGAAGTGTCATGAGTGGGGAAAGCAGCAGGTGTTTATCTCATTCTCTCTATCCCTCCTCCACTCTCAATAGTGTGAAATAAAAATAAAAAAAAGTAAATTGAAATCTAGGTAGAAATTATTGCCAGTAAGACTGCTCTTTATTTGGGAAGGAAGTGTTACAGACAGGCTAGCCTCTCCTGAGCCCTGCCTCATGACATAACCAGATACAACAGAATAGGAAATTGACAAAGGAGGTTGGGATATAGCTCAGCAGGTGTGTAGCATGAATGACTTTCATGCTTCAGGTTTCTGGTTCAGTCCCTGATGCCCCAATGTGCAGGAATGGTGCTCTTGCTTCTCTCTCTCTCTCTCTTTCCCCCTCAATCTCTGCCTCTGTCTGTCAATTTAAATAATAAAACAAATTCTAAAAATTTCAAAAGTAACTGTTTCTCATTTTGTCTCCAATTTCATTTACTGTTCTGTCCATGTTCCACCTATAGATTCTTCAATCTTGTGGGGGAACAATGCTCCATAATGTAATGGAGAAAATGTCATGACTCGAAAGATATTTGAATGCTGGGAATACAGTATAATCATAATGCGAAAAAGATTTTTCATGAGGTACCAAAGGTTTCAGGTTCAATCCCCAGTATCACCATAAGCCAGAGATAAGCAGTGTTCAGGTCTCTCTGTTTCTTTTTTCTTTCTTTTTTTTTTTTTTTTTTTTTTGCTTCTAGGGTTATCGTTGGGGCTTGCTGCCTGAGCTATGAAACCACTGTTCATGCGGCCTTTTTTTTTTGGATAGGACAGAGAGCAGTTGAGAGGGGAGGGAAAGGTTAGGGAGGAAGAGAGGCAGAAAGACACCTGTAGACCTGCTTCACTGCTTGTAAAATGACCCCTCCCCAGAGGTGGGGAGCTGGGGGCTCAAACTGAGATCCTTACACTTTCTACTATGTGTGCTGAACCTGGTGCACCAAAGCCTGACCCCCTGTATCTTTCTAATTAAAATAAAAACATTTTATTAAAAAAGAGAATGGACTTATGACCCCTGCTTTAATTCTTATTGGATTTTAGAGTAGACAAGTCACTGATTCTCTATACATATGGAATTTCACTCAAAATTGTGGATAGTAATATATCCTTTATAGAAAATATTATTATATAGTAAATCAATAGAACTACTGACATAGTTGTATAATGTTATAATATATCGCAGTTAATTGAGCATTTTCATTTAACCAAGAACATTACTATTCTGCCAAATATTTCCAATACTGTACCACAGCTAACTCTGTAAACCTTGACGAGAAAATTCAGGTGTTTCGAGGTTAAGTACCCTTCATTAGAGTACATAGCCCAGAAGTGACAGAGAAGGAATAATAACTCAAATCACACTGCTGGGAGGTTCCACACTTTTAAACTTCATTCTAGAAAACACATTGCAATGTAATATGGCAAATTGGCACTACATCCTCCCCCATCAGTCTGTGAGATCTGTGTAGTAAGGACTGCCTCTTACTCATTTTGGTGAGTTCAGTGTTTAGGAGGGACATCGGATAATTGTTGAACTTAATGGAATTAAATTGACTGTGATATTGAAAATAATTAAAAGGCAATGCCTGTATCAAATAAATAAAACCTACAGGATGTAAAACTACTCGTGTTGTTTTCTCTCAGAGCAGAGGGTGTCCCATGATCTAAACCTACATGCAGTAATAATCTAGGTGATTGTGAATAATGTCCTTAGTTCACCTTGGAAAATGGAGGACATCTCGTGGAAAGCTTCCTCTCCATTCAGCTAGAAGAAGGCTCACTGTGAAGTGATCAAGAGGAGAAAGAACTTAAGCACTGTGGCTAGGTAATTAGGGAGTGCTAGAGGTTGGAGGGAATGGCTTGGCTGGTAGTGCAAGGACTTGCATGCCTGAGGCTCTGTGTTTGATCCCCAACACCACATGTACTGGGAGTGGTGCTCTCTGACTTCTCTCTCAACTAGAACTAACATATGTAAAATAAAAAAATAAAGATTATCCTAGCATAGGGTCAGTCAATGCTGATATTTCAGGCTCACCAATGGAAAACTTCACCAGGGGAGGAACAAGAATATTAGCTCTTTTAGAGACCTGATGAAGTCACAGTGATGACATCAAACAAGTAAAAACTTGGAAATGTTGATCTCTAAAAGATATACTTGCTCAGTAAGCATGACACAGAAGTATATGTAGCTAAAAAGAAACACTGTCTTTTGATCTACTATAAATTGTCCTTTAAATGCAGAATTGAAAGTCCCCCAAGTAATGTTCTTTCCACTTTTAGGTCCAACTCTATAAAACAATTTGGACACTTAATTACAGTGTTCCTTTGGTAGGAAATGCAAAGCAACATGATTTTTTATTTCCCAAGAACTTTTGAAGTACAGAAAACACTTAAATTTTGAAAGTATCTCCAACACAGGTTTAACAGCATACTCATGAACATGTGGAAAGATCCAGAAAGATAATTTATTTTATCAATTTTATAGCTAGTTTCTTGATATATGTTAAAAATAAAATTCTTGAAGCATGTCATGCTATCTAAAATTAAGGAAAAAGAACAATCATAAGTAGACTATAAATTCTTGGGGCAATTTTAATGCCAGTTACTCAGAATTTTCAAAGTACTACTTTTCTCTCTCCCAGATATTCACTTAAAAAAAAGGAGCATAATGAAATAGACTTTGATATCCTCTTAACCTACTTCCTATCACACTTCCCTCAGTCACTCCAAAGCTAACCTTATCAAAGCAAGGACTGCAAAAGCTGAATAATGGCAAGAAACTGGCATACTTTAACGATGACTCTTTAGTCACCGTCAGGCCACCCCATCTGCTGGAGCCCTAGTTGGGAAGTCCTGAGAGTCCCAAACAGACATGATGGGCCTAGACCTTGAATAAATCCCTCTCTCCATTGTTACCATTCATCTCTATCAGGAACAACAAAATAGACCCCTTTGTGGGCCCCCATAGGACCTTGCCCTCAATGTGGGTCAACAACTCTAAGCTATAAGATGGGTCGATATTGGGGCTGCTTGGAACGTTCCTATTTATGACCACAGAATGTAAGCTCAGATGTACAGGGATGAAGAGGTCACATAGGCTCCTAAGCAGAATATGGGCCCCAGATCAGATCAAATCGATGGGGTTTACAGCCAACAATATTTATACACCTTTCCAATATTTGGGAGCTACTCTCTTCCCTGATCCAGCTTTCTGGTTCTTTTTCCAGCCATAACATCATCTCCCCAGACAAAAACTTGAATCCACCTGCATATCAGATTTCAGGCTCGGGAAAAAAACAAAAAACAAAAAACAAAATGAAACAAACAAAAACCTAGTATAGCCACAGGCCCTTTGGAATATAACTGAAATATGCCTACTAGCTATCTACAAAACGGAGACAACCCCCCCTCCCCCAACTCTTCATCTGCACTATTCTAGCCTTTAGGTTCATGATTAATCAACAACTTGAGAGCTTGTTTGGAGGTTCTAGCAGGGTAGCACAGCTACTCATATACCCTAGACTGAAGACCGGCTGTCTCATTCAGGGAGGGCCTTCCTCTTCGACCGAGGGTGCAGCTTCAGGAGGGAAGCACATGGAGTGATGAGGGAGGAAGGGGACACCCGCCTAGCCAGCCAGATAAACTGAATCAACCCTGGCAATCAGTGGGGGTGACAGATGTCTCAGCCAGATCGCCCTCGCATCCGATTAGTCAACAATTTGTTTGGCTTTATATTTTAACTGTCTTTTCAGCCACCAGGTTCCAGATGCTAGCATGATGCCAACTAAACTACCCTGGACAGACAACCCCACCAATGTGTCCTGGAGCCACAGAACTCGGCCTCACTAGGGAAAGAGAGAGGTAGGCTGGGAGTATGGATCTACCCGTCAACGCCCATGTTCAGCGGGGAAGCAATTACAGAAGCCAGACCTTCCACCTTCTGCATCCTACAGTAACCTTGGGTCCATACTCTCACGGGATTAAAGAATAGGAAAGCTGGGGAGTCGGGCAGTAGCGCAGTGGGTTAAGTGCACGTGGTACAAAGTGCAAGGACCAGTGGAAGGATCCCGGTTCCTGCCCCCAGCTCCCCACCTGCAGGAGAGTCGCTTCACAGGCAGTGAAACAGGTCTGCAGGTGTCTCTCTTTCTCTCCCCCTCTCTGTCTTCCCCTCCTCTCTCCATTTCTCTCTGTCCTATCCAACAACGACAATAGCAACAACAATAATTACAACAAGGGCAACAAAAGGGAATGAATAAATAAATAAATAAATAAACAAATACTTTCTTTAAAAAAAAAAGAATAAAGAATAGAAAAGCTATCAGGGGAGGGGATGGAACATGGAGTTCTGGTGGTGGGAACCATGTGGAATTGTACCCCTCTTATCCTATGGTTTTTGTCAATGCTTCCTTTTTATAAGTAAAAATTATAAAAAAAGATAGTATCTTTCTTTATCTTTCAATAAAGAAAGCCAATAAATATCATAACCTTTATATCAGACCTAAATATTACCTTTGTTTTATCACTATATATTGTTTTTAATATTTTTGAGAATTGATATAAATTTTTAAATATTTATTTATTTCCTTTTGTTGCCCTTGTTTTATTGTTGAAATTATTATCATTGTTGGATAGGACAGAGAGAAATGGAGAGAAGAGGGGAAGACAGAGAGGGGGAGAGAAAGCCAGACTCCTGCAGACCTGCTTCACCGCCTGTGAAGCGACTCCCCTGCAGGTGGGGAGCCGGGACTCGAACCGGGATCCTTACGCTGGTCCTTGTGCTTTGTGCAAGAATTAATTATTTTAAGGCCATATTTAGGTTTATGTGATAACAATCAAAATTTGCTCTTATGTCAGTGTTTGTCAAAATACATGATTCTAGCTATAATTCAGATTTAATAAAGAAAAACTTCCTTTAATACTCAGATTGAATAAATTCTGCCTTTTATGAATTCTGCTAGATACATAATTTTTTCATTTCTCCTGTTTAAAGTGTCATTGTGATTTAATTAAATGCTCCAAAAGAGCTAGGATTATGTTAGCTTGTTCCCTGTTATATTTGACCAATAGTAGTCATTCAAAAAATACATGTTATATAAATATTTTCTTTTCTCTCTCTTAAGATTTACTTATTTATTAATTATTAAGGAGAGCAAGTGAACCAGAGCACATGAGATGCCTGGGATTGAACCCTGGACCACAAACTTACAAACCCTGGACATTTTACCTACTGTGCCACCTTCACTGAATAAACATTTCCTGGTAGAAACTTATTTTTTAAGGAATAAGTGATGTGAGCAGTATCAAGATTCTAAAACTACGTAGGAACAATACACTCAAAGAGTCTATGCACATCTGAATTTCATTTTATCTGTTAGGATGAGGCCTCTGTTTGAACAGAGATTCAGTGAAACTTGAAGGTTTTATGCTGAATTCATTCCTAAATTCCTAGCAATCTGTCAACATTTTTTAACCTTGCATATACTAGTTACTTTTTCTTCCCCTCCTCTGTATGTAGATGTTGCTCTCAGAACACTCTTTTCCAATAGCACTAATGTAAAAGCAAATGACATATGCAACACCAATTAAATATTTATGCAATGTAGCACCGAAATGGTAAATATTGTATTATGCTTTCCACTTGTCATTAGTCAGGAGATGTTGCTACATTCTGCAAAAATGATAGTCTAACACAGAGAAAACAGCACTGTATTTCACAGACAAGATATTTATGTCTCCCACTAACTGGTTTTTAGCTGACTTTAAAGGTTTTTCTTATTGTTGCTGTCCTTGAACGTTTTTCAAGTCAGGGAGATCCCTGTATTTGAATGGCAAAAATAGTCTTATAAAACATGGTTATCGCTCATATTATTTACTTTAGCTGGCCTCCTATGAAATTAAGAGTGAGATAAATATTTATTTTGGGCAGAGAAAAAGAGAACATTGCTCACGTTTATACAATTTCTCGAATTTGGTACTGAATTCTTTTCAAAAACATTTATTATGTTGTGCTCACAGAATGACAGAACAATTAATAATCTAAAAACCTGAGTGTACCTGGGCAGAAGAACTCACCAATGCTTCCTGGAGCTTCATCTCTCCAGAGTCCTACCCCACTAGCGAAAGAGAAAAACACACTGGGGGTATGGGTCAACCTGCCAACGCTCATGTCTAGTGGAGAAGCAATTACAGAAGCCAGAACTCCCACCTTCTGCACCCCATCAAGAACTTTGGTCTATACTCCATGAGGGGAGAAATGTTAGTGAAAGATGACCAGAGGGCTCTGAACTTCAATTCCATTAAGACCAGGGAGAGAAGAGGAAAAAAGGACATTTGGAAGTAGTAATAGGTCTAAGTGTGACTTAGAAAGGAAGAGAATGCAAAACATTAATTCCCCAATAAATAAATTTAAACAAAAAAAGGAAGGGAAGACAGGAACAATGTGTAAATATATTTAAGTACAGACAGACTGTCATAGACATAAAAGTCAACCTACATCTGTGACTTTGGGAGAACTACTGCAATTTCCAATGGAGGAAATGAGGACACAGAACTCTGGTGGTGGAAAACAGTGTGGAATTATACCTCTTTTATCCCATTATTTTGTAAATCAATATTTAATCACTAATAAAAAATTAAAAAAATAAATATAGACAGATAGTCATAGAAATAATAGTCAACTCACATCTGTGACCTTGGGAACACTAATGTAGTTTCCAATGGAGGGAATGGGGACACAGAACTCTGGTGGTGGGAGCTGTGTGGAATTATGCCCCTGTTATACCATAATTTTGTAAATCAATATTAAATCACTAATAAAAATTGAGTGTAGGTATGGCTTTTTGTGAACTTGACACTCCATTCAGAAGTCACTGGCATAAGACAGCTAGAGAAGAACATTTACACATTCTTCCGATTTTTTCTACATTTCTTTCTATTGATGTATGAAACACAGAATATAAAAACCAATATAAATAAATACAGTTCACAGTGAATTTAGGAGAGAGTATAAGTCTGACATAAGTCAAAATTTCTGTGGGTGCTGGAGAAGTATTTGTGTGCATATTTATTTATACACATTTATAGTTATACATGCCCAGAGTTTTAGCCATATATAGTGCTATCCTCAATATGAAATTGTCTAGAATGGATTTACACTAGATCTTATGGTTTTTTAAAGTAACAGATTCACAGTATTGCAGTAGTGTGCTTTTTCAGAGTATTATCTTCTGCCTCTCTTAGAAGTAAAAGGCTTTATTCCAAGCCTTCATTTACCAACGAATCAGGTTTAAGTATGTCCTTAGTCTCATATATCTTAGGGTAAAATCAAATATTGATATATTGATTTAAAATTGGTACATTTTACAATTTCCAACCCTCTGAACTACAAGCAATGTATCTTACTACAATGTAATGCAATCTCATTAGTATTAAAATGTTACCATTCCATCTCAGATGAAATGCATTTTCTGAATGTAATGCAACCGGAGTCAAGGGAAGAAGCCACAGTGAAAAATGATATGTAATTCATTGCTTGGTTGTGTTCTATAACCTAATAAAACAGCACTTTTATTACAAAGCCATGTCCAAAAGAAAAAAGAATGCCACAACACATTTTATTTTGCCATATATATTTAAATGTTTGGTTTTTCATGAAACATAAAGGGCTGGCGTGTTCTTCCTTCTGACCCTGAGTTGCATATATATAACTACTACCATAATCAATTTCAAGGTACACAGAGAGGTAAAAATGTTCATAAAATGCAAATAGACCCAGAAGTAGGACAGATAACTGTGAAGGAATCATAACTGCAATGAACTTGGATTTGACAGGTTATGTTTGGGTAGATCTAGGGAATGCTTATGTTGTTAAACAGCCTTTTTAGCAGACATATGACAACATCTATTTTAGGAATCAGTTGGTAGCAGCTGCTCAAAGGAAATAAATAACTACATATGTATTTTTCAAACGAAAAGGAATATTGAAAATGTGAGCAGTTCTCTGGTTAGCAGCGTATGTCAGGAGTTCATAAGAAAAATAATGCTGAGCTATTTCTTGTCACTGGGGAATGAGTCCACAAATCAGTTTCTTAAACATTCAGATTTTGGGCTGAAAAACTACTGAAGGATTGGAAGGAAGTGAGAAATGACTTATCAAGAGTAACAAGTTTTATTTTGGGGCTGAGGAGGGGGAAATGCTCTAAGATTATAGTAATGGTTGCAAAATGTAGGAATATATTAAACATCATTAAACTGTACATTTTATATGGGTGAACAGGTGATTGGGGGATACGGCTTAGCTGGCAGGGCACAGGAATTGCATGTCTGAGGCTCCTGGTTCAAGCCCCAGTACTGAATGTACAAGAATGGTGCTCTGACTTCTCTCTCAGACTTTCTCTCTCAGACATTGAAACTCTCTACCCTATATGAAACACATAAATGTTAAAATGTAAATAGGTAAACTGTGTAGTATGTGAATGAACATCTTAATAAATGGGTTATAAAAGAAACTGTCAGAGGTAGACGGCTCACGGTGTGGGCAAGGGATCAAGCCCTCTGTCACCACCTGTAGGAGGAAAGCGTCACAAGTGCCGGAGTAGTGTTGCAAATCTCTTTCTCCCTCTCTCCACTCTCCCCTCCATTTCTCTTCGCCTCTATCAGACAAAGAAAGAAAAGAAAGGAAAAAAAAAAGAAAATGGAGCACAGAGCCTCAGTAATAACCTCGGTGGTGGTGGAGGTAGTGGGAGAAACTGTCAAAAAATTATTGGTTGGAATAAATTTGGTGCAAAGGGCTCCAAACTGAGAACATATGCTACCAATACATATGTTGATAAGATTTTTTTTTTTTACATTTTCTAGTTACCTTTACATTAAAAAAAAAAAAGACGTGCAAATATCTTTGATGCTCCTATCCACGGGAAATTCTTGGAATTTTTCAGACCCTGCCTAACAGTTTTTGAAAATGTTAATGAGACTAATGTCCACAACAGACTTATTGGAATTCTGACATGACTTTATTGTGGCTTCAGCGAACATAATAATGCCAGCATTGATTGGGATTTCACTTAATGATGCCTCAATAATATTTATGCTTGATAATAAGATTCTGCATTTTTCTTTTAAATTGTCACTAAGGTTATTGCTGGGGCTCAGTGTCTGCTCAAATACACTGCTCCCAGCAGTCATTTTTCTCCTTTCTTTTCTGTTGCCATAGAGAGAAAACTGAAAGAGTAGAGAGAGATACAGATAGCTAGAGAAAGAGAGACACCTGCTTCACCTCCTGCGACTAGGAGCTTGAGCCTAGACACTGTTCATGGTAATGTGTGTGCTATATTAGTGTGCCACAGCCTGGCACCTTCTAACCATTTTTTATAGTGTAATTTTTCTACAAAACTTTAGATTGTCTCCCACTAAGGGATAAAAAAAAACACTTCTGTGAGAACATTCAAGATTTCTTTTCATTCCACAGAAGACCAAAGCAGAAGTAACAGTAAGTTACAAGCTTTTTTTTTTTTTTTACGCATTCTTTGGCAAATTAGTTATTCCCTATCTTCATAGTTTTTTAATTGTACAATAAGGGGCTGGGTGATAGCACATCTGGTTGAGTACACGCTGTATGTACCATGTACAAGGACCCAAGTTCAAGGCTCTGGTCCCCACCTTTGGGGAGAAAGCCTTACATACAGTGAAGCAGTGCTGCAGATGTTGCTCTTTCTCCTTTGCTATTGACCTGTTCTCTTTCAGTCTGTGCAACTCAGGCATCAAAGTTCGACATCCTCGAGGAAACACTCATGAAAGACATGTCTCTGATATCTGATTACTGTAAAAAATGGCGACTAATCCCTAGCACTGCAAAAACGATATCATCTGTTTTCCATCTACACCATGCCTCGGCCTCGCGTGAGCTTAATGTGCAGCTTGGTGATACGAGAATCCGGCATGAAGCCTAGCCAGTCTGTCTTGGCATTACTCTCGATCGTACTCTGTCATTTCACAAACATCTCATAAAAACTGCAGCAAAGGTGGGCGCGAGGAATAACATCATTGCAAGACTGGCCAGCTCCTCATGGGGCGTGAGCACTTCCACACTACGATCATCATCTCTGGCATTCTGCTATTCCACTGCAGAATACTGTGCCCCAGTATGGTTCCGTAGCCCCCATGTCCACTTGGTCGATTCCAAATTATATTCCTCCATGAGGATAATTTCTGGAACCATCCGTTCCACCCTGGTTCCATGGCTGCCAGTTCTTAGCAACATCGCCCCGACAGATATTCGTCGGGATGCGGCATCATCTAAGTTCATTTCCCACGTCTACGCTCGACCGGACCTGCCAATATACGCGGATATCTTCGCCCACCCTGTCCAACGCTTCACGTCTCGTCACCCAATCTGGTCCCCTATGCCTACACTGAACTTCTCAGTTCCAGTCTCTTGGAAACAGAGTTGGCAGTCAGCTGAGGTAAAGAACAAACACCTCATCACA
Organism: Erinaceus europaeus; assembly: GCF_950295315.1. Taxonomy (NCBI): domain Eukaryota; kingdom Metazoa; phylum Chordata; class Mammalia; order Eulipotyphla; family Erinaceidae; genus Erinaceus; species Erinaceus europaeus. The sequence continues at coordinate 106,190,350 of NC_080163.1, read as the reverse complement.
GACCCCTGCAAGCGTCAACCCGGCTTTGACCTAACACGTTATGATTGGGCCCTCCTCAATCGCTATCAAACAGGCCATGGCCGGTGCGCCGCTATGTTCCACGGCTAGGGAGCCAGAGACGACCCGAACTGCCCCTGCAGCTACAGACAGACTATGACCCACATAGTCAACGACTGCCACCTCTCCAGATTCAAAGGAGGTCTCGAAACTTTACATCAGGCTCAACCTGACGCTGTTGACTGGCTACGGAAGAAGGGCAAACGCTAGAAGAAGTAGTCTCTATAAATAATAAAAAGAAAAAAGAAAAGTTAAGTAAAAACTGGGTGCCAGGAGCAGTGGATTCATCATGTAGGCACTAGGCCCTAGCAATAATCACGGTGACAATTAAAAAAAAAAAGAACCCTACAACAGAAAAAAAAAAGGGGGGGGGGGAATGAAAAAAGAAGGAAGTGGTCGGCAGGTGGCGCAGTGGATAAAGCATCGGACCCTCAAGCATGGGTCCTGAGTTCAGTCCCTGGCAGCACATGTACCAGAGTGATGTCTTTCTCTCTCTCCTATAAAGAAATGTAGCCACTATACATGACTGAACATTTGATTTCTATAAACTCTGGCTTTTGTAAAATTTTGGTACATCTCTTCATGTACCAGTTGTAGCTGTTTAATTCTGTTCATTCTTTTGGGCTTTGTGATTTCCTATTTACTTTAGTTCTCTAACAAACTGTCTATCATTGTACTCTACAAATGGTAGGCATTAGTCACATGTGGCTACTTGAATTTAGACTTCCTAAACAAGAGGACTGGGACATGGCTAGCAAGGATGAGGCTCTAGATTCAAACCTCAGTACCACATATGATGGAATGGTGTTGTGGTCTTTCTCTGGCACTCATTAAATTAAATTTAATTTATTAAAATAACATTTAGGGGCTGGGTGGTGGCTCACCTGCTTAAGTACACATATTATCATGTACAAGGACCTAGGTTCGAGCCCTCCCAACCTCCCCCTGTGCACTCACTAGTGGTAAAGCAGGTTTGCAGGTGTCTTTCACCTTTTTTGTTTTATTTTTCTTATTAGTGAGTTCATTTTTATTTACAAGATTGAAAGGGGTATAGTTTTAATAGGGGTGTGATGGGGACTCCTCCCCGTCACATATTTTGGAATGTCATTAGAGTAATCTTTTAAAACCTAAAGAGATTCCGTTTTCCATTACTATGATTAGATTTCTTCCATCTCTTTATTTCCAGTTCTTCAAAGCTTTTCCAGTGGGCTGTTGAAGATAAGAGAGTTCTTGATAATTTCCAAGTCCATCTTCCATCATCTTCTGGCTGTATGACCTTAGGTGATCTCTAATACAATTACCATCACCAGTTCTGTGTCCCATCCCCTCCACTGGAAGGTTCCTATTCTTTATCCTTCTGGGAGTATGAACCAACATTCATTATGGGCTGCAGAAGGTGGTGTTATGGTTTTTGTAAGTGCTTCTCAGCTGGACATGGGCATTACTGCAGGTAGATCCATACCCCCAGCCTGCTCCTCTCTGTCCCTAGTGGGTTAGGGCTCTGGAGAGATGAAATTCCAGGAAGAAATGGTGAAATTGTCTGCCCAGGCATGTCAGGATGGAATCATATTACTGTCTGCAACTTGGTGGCTCAATCTTCAGTGCTTCTGAGGATGTTCTTGGTGAGGTTTATTAAGATCCATAGTTGTAGATATTTGTTTTCAGGGTGAGTATGGACTGTTCACCCCTTACTTCAGGGTCACAGCTCCTGGAAGTCCCAGGTGTCTTTCTTTCTCCCTCTCTATCACTCTCTCAATTTCTCTCTGTCCTGTCCTATCCAATAAAAATTTAAGGGAGAAAAAAATAACAGTTAGGGGGCCGGGCGGTAGCAGTGAGTTAAGCACACATGGTGCAAAGGGCAAGGGCCAGCGTAAGCATCCCAGTTTGAGCCCCACCGCCCCACCTGTAGGGGGGTCGCTTCACAAGCAGTCAAGCAGGTCTGCAGGTGTCTATCTCTCTCCTCCTGTCTTCCCCATCTCTCTCCATTTCTCTCTCTCCTATCCAAACAACAATGACAGCAATAGTAACAACAACAATAATAATAACAACAAAGATAAACAACAAGGATAACAAAAAGGGAAAAAAATAGCCTTCAGGAGCAGTGGATTCACAGTGCAGGCACCAAGCCCCAGTGATAACCCTGGAGGCAAAAGAAAAGAAAAGAAAAGAAAAGAAAAAGAATAGCAGTTATACTTTGGATCTTTAGTTGTCCCATTTCAAGTGTTCCAAGTTCAGACACATCTAGCAGGCACTCAACTGGGAAGTACAAAAAGAGCACATCTCCTTCATTAAATACAACCTTTGATGGTGCTGACCTAGAACACTGATATTCAAAGTGTGCTTTCTGGATCACAGCATCATCACCTGGGACACTGTTTGAATTACAGATTCCTGGTTCTCCTTTACATATGTTAAGTTAGAATACATATTTTAACAAGGTCCCCCCACAGATGATTCTTATGTCCATTAAAGCTTAAAAAGTACAATTTTGGACTTTTTTTTTTGGCCCCACTCCATCAAATCACATATTCTGGAATGCTCTTAGAGCAATCGTTTATAATCTAAAGGAATTCCTTTTTTTTTTTTCCATTACTACGCTTAGATTTCTTCCATCTCTTTCTTATTTCCAGTTCTTCAAAGCTTTTCCAGTGAGCAGTGGAAGATAAGAGGGTTCTTGATAATTTCCAAGTCCATCTTCCATCATCTTCTGGCTGTATGATCTTGGGTGATCTCTAAGCAATTGATCCCTACTTATTAAATAGAGACACGAATTCAATGGTGGTGTGAAGATCAAGGGAGGAAACTTATGTACAGCTTTGAACACAACAACTGGCATAATATGTGCAATGAACCTGGACCACTGCAAATGAGTCTATGCTGCTTTGTTTCCAATTCGTGGATGATCTTTCTTGAGATGATCTCCATGAACTGTTGCCACTTCAAACTCAATGAATGAAACACTATTTCCTTTGTCAAGCATCACCTGCTAGATCAGGTGATATTTTAACTTATTAAAATATTTTATTTATTTATTTAGTTTATGAGAGAGCAAGGGAGAGATCAGAACTTTGTTCAGATTTGGCATCTGGCAGTACTAGGGATCTAACCCAAAGTCATGGCACGCAAGTCCTGAGATTTAATGCTGAGTCATGTCCCTGGTCCAATCACAATATTTTGTGCTTTATTTTTCTGCACATATGGACCAAGTTAGTAGGAAAACATTTTATGCTAAAAGTGTGTTTACATACATATTGCTAAAACTGGATTATAAATTTCTAGAATGAAGAACTCATGTGAACCTCTAATAGTGCCCAGAAAAATATTGACCTACAAATGCTGTCAAAAAGCCATGAAAGCAGAAAAAAATTTTTTAAATGTTTTGCTTAGAAAAAATCCACTCCTTCAAAAAGATACAGGCATACCAAAGTTCACTGTAACATTATTTACAGTAGCTCTGAAATGGGAACAACCCAGATACCCAGTGACAAATCAGTGGATAAGGAAACTGAGGTATAGATATCCAGGGCTGATATCCAAGTAACTTAGCTAGACTACCTTGAGATACCTTTAACTCAATGTCCAATTCTTGTGATTATGCATTGCTTACCTTCAAAGTAAGAAAGAAAACTTTAGGAGAGATATCATTCCTATTGCTTTTGAATTTCCTTATTTCTCATGGCTTGTGACATCCAGTATGAGAGAAAGAGGCTTTTATGGGAGTGTAGTCCGGGGATGACTACACTTTTGTTCAAGGTTACAAGTTCAATCTGATGGTGACATTGGTCTCCCCATTGATTCTGGGGTTTATCAGTCTGATCTAGCTGGACAATCTGGTGTCCCTTTTCACCTTTATGAGTGTACTCAATAAATAGACAGGGACAGCCTTCCTGGAGAGAAGCATTCTTGTCTTGTTTCAAGGTTAAAGGCAGTATTCTCAGTCTAAAGATTTCTCATGTTAATTGACTGAGGAATATATATATACATATATATATATAACTTTTTTGCTTGATTAAAAAAATAGTGTAGTAGTAATATCAGCATAGGAAAACTAGGAATAATTCTATCTGTGCTTAATTAATGTGAGGAAAAATTTGAACTAATTTCTTGATGGTAAAGTTATTTTTGAATGGCATCCTCTTAATTCTGAACACACTAACTAGACTGACAAATGTTCAATAAACAGCAGATGAACTTAAAGGGTATAAAAAATCAAATTGAACCAAAAGATGTTTATGTTAGTGGTTCAAGTACAAATAAAATAGGATGCTAAGAATTTAACAGTAGAAATAGGCAACTATTAAAAAGAAAAAAAAGGAATATTTTGGTTTTTTATTTGGAGTTCTGCAGTGGGGAGGAGGCTCATTATATAGGACAGGAATTGCATGTTTGAGTTCACAGGTTCAATCTTTGGCACTGTATATGACAGAGCTGAGTGGTGCTCAGGCCTCTCTTCCTCTTATAAAAATAAAGATAAAAAAGCAGCCCAGCTCTGTCTTCCCCCCCTCTCAATTTCTCTCTGTCCTATCCAACAACAACAATAATGGAAAAAAAAAATAGCTGCCAGGAGCAGTGGATTCGTAGTGCAGGCACTGAGCCCCAGTGATAATCCTAGAGGAAAAAAAAATGTGTTGTGAATAAATAAATACTTTTAAATAAGACAGAACTTTGCTTTCATTTTGAAAAGCTCCTAAAAAAAAGTGTTCTAATTTCACACTAAAATACTATTTTTTTTCTTCCTAAGAAAATAATATAAGTAAATGTAAAGGTAACACACATAACATTATTGTATTTAACAATAAGCAATTCTGATAAGAAAGAATGTCCAATCAGCACTAAATTCCCTCCAGATATCCATCTGAAATATATCCCATAGTTGTTTTTTTTTTAAAGTCCTATAATATGTATGTTTTATTTACTGTATCCAAATTTTGACTCCTGCTTTTCAGGACCATTTAAAATTCTTTAGCAGGACACTGGTGATGTGTCCAAGTAATTTATTCAGTTAATTAGAGTAAATTCTCTTAATGCCGATATTTTCTAAATGAAATTGGATATTTATTTCTGAATACTAGTTTATGTTGTGCTATTTCTTCTTTACCTTGCCTGGGATGATTTCCAGGTAACTGAAATTTCATTAGTGTGTGAATCTGAGCTACGTGACTTCCCTTTTGGTACCTGGTCTGATCATTTTACAGGGAGAAAGTTAACATAGTGATAAAATGACACAGAGGTTTCAGCCAGGCCTCATGGCTGATGAAAAGTGTTTCTCTGGATAGTTAAAGAAGCATGCTGATGAGAAAGAAGCTGTCCCCAAATCCATTGGGGCAGGGGACCCTGGATCATTAGTGTTGCCCATCATGGCCAAAGAGTTGGAAAGCCATCATAGGTAACATCATTGACTTAATTCTTTCTCCAGCTCCTTCATGCTCTTAAGTTTTTTTCTTTTTCTTAAATTTCATAAATTAGTTATTTGGCTTTACATGTAAGTCTTCGAACCATGTGTTGTAATGAGAGAAACTGGTTCCTTGCAAAAGCATCACATGATTCTATATACAGCTCTGTAGCACATTTGCTCAAAGCTATGATTTCATGGTGCTTCATACATCACTTTGTAAAACTGGAAGATACATCCCTAGCTGTTATTCTTGCAGGATGAACCACAGAGACAGTGATTCATCTCACTGGACACCATTAGCATTTCGATGTGGTCGGCCTTTCCCTCCACTTAGCAGAGGCTCGAAATCTGATGCGGTCATTTCTGACATTTTAAAAAGCAATTTCCAGTCGTCTCAGTGTTCCTCTGTGTTATGAAATAGTTAAATCAAAGGCATATTTACAACTTCTATTAGCTGCCTCCATCATTGGGTGACTATTAAATGAAAAACATGATCAATACTACATCAGAAAAGATGAAAAACTCCACATATCTGAAAGAGTCTATCATCCATCCATGGTTTTATAGAGGCACCATTCTCTGGAGAATGTTCCTGAGTGCAAGATGAGGATCCTGAGTGATGAGTTTTACATTTAGAGAGCTGAGTTGGCTGAAAGATATGCAATCTCACAAGTAGCAGAGAGCTCCCTATTGGCTATGCACTGAAAGGGATTCTATAGAACTCATTCCTGCACAGCGTGTGAATTATTATGTGTACATGAAATATCACAGAGCCATCCAGGGATGAGTCAAATACAAGCATGTACTGTCATTTTTGTCTGCGAACTATCTCAATCTTTATGCAAATGGATAAATTTCCTGTCTGTCTAAACAGTCTGAAATTTCCTTATAATGTTCTGTGATTTATCACCGTATATTATGGTCAACCTTTCCCTTTTGAAACATCTAGACATATTATCCTTTTTGACCAAATCAGTCTAGACAATTAAACACCAAGAAGCCGACCAGACAGACAGACAATATAATTCTGTAAATGTGTTCTTACCTATAAAATATGAGAGGAGGATTGCAAGGAGCACTGAGACCCCTACAGCACACAAGGCAGTGCATTTCCAGCTGCAGTACTTTGAAGACTTCTTGAATTTAAAAGCACTTCTTGATAGGGTGTTTCTAGGTAGTGGCCGAGTTGGCGGCGAATAGACAGAACCAGATGCCATTGTGTATCCTGGGGTGGCCGTACTGAACAGCGGCGTAGTCCCTGTTCCTGTTTTGAATAGGAAATGCCTGTAGGAGAGGACAACATTATTAGAAGATGCAAAGAAGTGATAAAAAGAAAAAAACACTCAGATACAGAGAGTTCTGCTTGTGTTCTCCCTTATCCCACACTTTCAACCATCTTCTTCAAGTAATATTAATTAAAAAAGAGGAAAAACCCTGTAAGAATGTATTTTGGGGTACAGAGATAATTCAGTGGGTAGAATACATATTTTACCATATGAGAGGGTCTATATATACTAGCCCTGGCACCATATGAGAGCACTATGGACAGCACTGGGGAAGCTCCATGAATGATGGAGTGGTGCTGAGGTGACTCTCATCTTTATCTTGCCCCTTCTCCCTCAAAAAAAAAAAGAGTTAATGATTAGTTAACAATTTATATGGCTTTATATATTAACTCTTTTTCAGACACCAGGTTCCAGATGCTACCATGATGCCAACCAGACTTCCCTGGGCAGACAACCCCACCAATGTGTCCTGGAGCCCTGCCCCACCACGGAAAGAGAGAGACAGGCTGGGAGTATGGATTGACCTGTCAATGCCCACGTCCAGTGGAGAAACAATTACAGAAGCCAGACCTTCCACCTTCTGCACCCCATAATTACCCTGGTCCATACTCCCAGAGAGTTAAAGAATAGGAGCACTATCAAGGGAGGGAATGGGATATGAAGTTCTGGTGGTGTGAGTTGTACCTCTCTTATCCTGTGGTCTTGTCAGTGTTTCCATTGTATACATAAATAATTAATTTAAAAAACTGGAATACTGGTCCAAGGAGGTTACCCAGAGATTATCATACACATGTATATGATCCTGAGCTCATTTCTGGGGCTGTTTAATAAAATCTTACCAACAGTAACTAACCACAACATCATGCAGAAGAAAGATTTCTTTTTTTTTTTAATTAAAAAAATTTTTTTTAAATATTTATTTTATTTATTTATTCCCTTTTGCTGCCCTTGTTGTTTTATTGTTGTAGTTATTATTGTTGTTGTCGTTGTTGGATAGGACAGAGAGAAATGGAGAGAGGAGGGGAAGACAGAGAGGGGAAGAGAAAGATAGACACCTGCAGACCTGCTTCACCGCCTGTGAAGCGACTCCCCTGCAGGTGGGGAGCCGGGTTCGAACCGGGATCCTTATGCCGGTCCTTGTGCTTTGCGCCACCTGCGCTTAACCTGCTGCGCTACAGCCCGACTCCCAGAAGAAAGATTTCTATTGCACAGAATACTATCACTACTCTCCTTCACGCAGATAAGTTGAAAAGCTAAAACTAACAATCATCTACTCGTCACATTTTCTGTCCCCAACTTTCTGAAACTTCTCTTTATGAATTACCGTAAGTGCAGCTCCCCATTTGGCTTAAGAAGTTAATATTGTTAATTCATAACTACATGGTTACCTATAACCATATGAGACAATCTGTCCATATAAATACATGTATGGGGCTGGGAGATAGCTCACTAAGTAAAGCACACACTTCAGGTTGGACTATCATGGCTGGAAGAGTGGTACTGTGGTGCCTCTTTCTCTCTCTCACTCCCTGTCTTTCTAAGAAATAAAAAAAAAAAAGAAGAAGAAAACACTGGGCCAGTTAGGCTAATCAGTGGTTGTATCTCCCATACATGAGGCCTTGTGTTTACTCTTCAGTACTGTATTAAAACAGGACAAAATACGCAGATGTGCATGGTAGTGCTGATGTAGTTGCATTTGTTTCTGGATGTCCATGGAAACGTTCAGCTGCTGCCCTGCTCCCCCACACCTCCACAGTCTACTATCAAAGGTTGTTACAGGCAGCTTGCCAGTTCTCAAGTGATATGAACTCATTTTATTTTTAGTTTATGTCAAAGATAACCACAAAGGTAACTCTGATGAGTTAGGATGGGAAGAAGAAAAGGAGAAACAGAACTCTTTCTAAAAGATAAACAATATAAGTGAAGAGGATGCAGAGTTTGAATCAAATACAGAAAGATTCTACCTTGCTATAGTCTCTAGGTTAGATGACGTTTCAATTTTTTTCATTTATTTATTATTATTATTATTTTAAATATTTATTTTTATTTATTTATTCCCTTTGGTTGCCCTTGTTGTCTTATTGTTGTAGTTATTATTGTTGTTGTCATCGCTGTTGGATAGGACAGAGAGAAATGGAGAGAGGAGGGGAAGACAGAGAGGAGGAGAGAAAGATAGACACCTGCAGACTTGCTTCACCGCCTGTGAAGCGACTCCCCTGCAGGTGGGGGGCCGGGGTTCGAACCGGGATCCTTATGCCGGTCCTTGTGCTTTGCGCCACCTGCGCTTAACCCGCTGCGCTACAGCCCGACTCCCTCATTTATTTATTATTTATTGGATAGAGACAGAGAGAAATAGAGAGTGAAGGGGAAGACAGAGGGGGAGAGGGAAAGACACTTGCAGCACTGCTTCACCACCTGTGAAGCTTCCCTGCTGCATGTGAGTGGGGACCGGGGACTTGAACCTGGTTCTTGCACACTGAAATATGTGCACTCAACCAGGTGCACCACCACATGGCCCCCATTCTATTGTTTTTATATTTCAATTATCTCCCTAAATTTGTATTTTGAAAATTTCAAGTACAATGAAAACTTCCCATACCCCTTACCTATAATGAGCAGTTTTTATCCATTTACTACATTTTCTCTCTTGCTTCTCTCTCTGCCCATCACAAATATGAATACCTTACCTTTCCTTATGACTGAACAGTATGAAAATAAGTTTTAGACACCAGTACTGCACCTCTTCATCTTTCAGCATATATCTCCTACAGAAAAGGACATTCTTCTACACAGTCACAAATATCATTATCATTCTTTTTTTAAATATTTATTTACTTATTCCCTTTTGTTGCCCTTGTTGTTTTATTGTTGTTGTTATTGATGTTGTTGTTGGATAGGACAGAGAGAAATGGAGACAGGAAGGGAAGACAGAGAGAGGGAGAGAAAGAGAGACACCTGCAGACTTGCTTCACCACCTGTGAAGCAACTCCCCTGCAGGTGGGGAGCCGGGGCTCGAACTGGGATCTTTATGCAAGTTCTTGTGCTTTGCGCCACCTGCGCTTAACCTACTGTGCTACTGCCAGACTCCCTATCATTATCATTTTTGAGAAGATTAGCAATGATACATTACAATGAGCTGATATACAGTCCATATTCAAAATTACCTAATTCTTCTAAATCCGATTTAGCAATTTTCTCATCTGTATCTTACCATAAGTTATGTATTACAATGTTTAGTTTCTGTTTCTTTGGTATTTTTTTTTTAAGTCTAAAACACTTTCTTTAGAAAAACAACAACAAAAAAACCCACTTGAATGTCATTGATATTTCTGAAGAATCTAAACTTGGTAAACTGCCTACAATATATATCTGATTGTTGCATTATTAGAAGCCTTTAGATTAAGGACTTCTGGCAAAAATACTACTTAAGAGATGTTTTTTTCTTGATGCAGAGCATGAAAAGTTGTTCCATCACCGGTAATATTAAATTTGATTATTTTTCCTTTCTCCTTTTTTCCATACAATTTGCAAGTGAATCACTCAGTATGGGAACCTTACAGAGATAGGACCAATATCTCTCTTTGTTGAGTGTCTGGCTAAGTGAAATGAAGGGTAAGGTGACTCTTTTAAAAACTAAGTTTAAAAATAAATCATCAGGCTTCAATTGTCTAGATATTCTAACTGAAGTATTTTTCAATAGTTTCTATTTTCAGGAAATAGAATCTGCACAGAATCTAAGTTGCCTCAGATCTGCAACTCTCCCTTTTCTAGCTATTTATGGCTATTTAGATGATTTTTGATGGCACATGGTTGAACAGTTCTCATCTTAATACTTTAAAACTTATTTCATTGTGTAATGGAAAAACGATTGAAGATATCAAACAAGTTAAGGGGTTACAACAGTAACACAGGAAGCTAGTCTGCAGAGACACAGATCACACTTCACTACTCACTAGGGATGTGTCTTTGGGTAGTTATGTAACCACCGTCTGCATCTTGGGGACAGTTGTATTATTTACATCTTAGGGTTTATTATCAAGCTTAAGTGAGTTAATATTTAATGTAAGGAGCTTGGCATATACTGAGCAGGACATGAACATTTGCTCAATGAAAGAGAGATTCATGATTCCCTCCCCCCTTTTTGTCACTGCTGGGGTTTCACTGCTCCAAGTTAACTTTTTCAGAGAGACAGAGATAAATACAGAGAGATAGAAGAAGGGAAGGAGACAACACAGGAAAGGGAATTCCTGCAGTGTGGTGAGGGCTAGGCTGGAACCTAGCTAGTGTTCATGACAAAGCACTATCTAGGTGAGCTATTTTGCTGGCCCCCAAATTTATGAATTTATGGCTATTTAGTACTTAAGAAAGGTTAAACATACATTTCAGTTAGAGGGAGTTCATATCCAGGAAATTAAGTAAATATTATTTACAAATTAATTGCAAATATTATTCACAATTTCTTAGCACAAGTACAGAGGAAAGCATTCTGGATTTTAAATCAGACCCGGGTCTATGTTTCTGGTCTACCACTTCCTAGTAAGGGGATCTGAGGAAGTTTCTGCTCCCTTCTTCTTCTTCTTTTTTTTTTTTTCACCTGTAAAATGGAGCTAATGATTTACTTATCTCACAAGGTTGTAGACTAGTTAATGGATTGAAAAGTGCTTTGCCAACCATCAAATTAAAAAACGGATGCAAATGGTAAGTTACTACTCTTCTAAATTATACTAGCAACTGTGGTGTGAGTTCATTTTCCCCTTGTGGAACTACTTTATAAAGCAAATTAAAAAGTTTATAGCTAAATTAAATGTTAAGTTGGAAGCAACATATTTAGTCCCTAATCTGTAATCGCATTCAGTGTGGCTATTAAGAACCTGAGCTCTGAAACCAGTCTGCCTGGACTCAAATGCAAACTTTACCTTTATTTAACTGGTTGAAGTTTGGTAGGGGTGGGAGGGGTAGCCCCATGTTTGAATTCTGGCATTACTGAAGCTCCATAGATGGTAGAACAAGGTTTTGGCATTTCACTCCTTCCTTTTTTTCCTTTCTCTTTAAAATAATTAATAGTAATAATAATAATAATAATAATAAAATGATAAAATGGACCAGAGAAGTCACTAAGTTCTGACACTGCATGAAAAAAATGAAGTCGAGTTAGGGAGGTAGCATAGTGGTTGTGCAAAAGATATTTATTCCTGGGAGTCGGGTGGTAGCGCAGCGGGTTAAGCGCAGGTGGCACAAAGCGCAAGGACTGGCATAAGGATCCCGGTTCTAGCCCCCGGCTCCCCACCTGCAGGGGAATCGCTTCACAGGTGGTGAAGCAGGCCTGCAGGTGTCTTTCTCTCTCCCTCTCTGTCTTCCCCTCCTCTCTCCATTTCTCTCTGTCCTATCCAACAATGACTACAACAATAGAACAACAAGGGCAACAAAAGGGAATAAATAATAAATAAATATTAAAAAAAAGATATTCATTCTTGAGGCTCTGAGATCCCAGGTTCAACTGCTGGGACTAAAACGTAAATCAGAGATGATTAGTGCACTGGTCAAAATAAAAAGTAAACCAAAACCAAACCAAACCAAAACAAAACAAAAGGAAAAAAAGTTGGAAGTTGTATAGATCAAAATGAAAAGCATTACTTTGATATTTTCTTACAGTTTTATTCAAATGCCACCACTGGCCGGCTCCGTTTTATAGTCTCTCTATGAGGATTAAGACTTATACATAAATGTTTACATTTGTATACAGTGAAAGGTAAGCGCTCCATTAACTCTGCTATATTTCTTCCCAAATTCTCTTATTAGAAACTATATTCTAGTAGACCAAAAATGACTATTTGAAGATTTAAAATCCAAGGGTCAGGCCGTGGCACACCGGGTTAAGCAAACATAGCACAAAGTACAAGGACCCGCACAAAGATCCTGGTTCAAGTCCCTGACTCCCCACTTGCAGTGAGGACACTTCACAGATGGTAAAGCAGTTCTATAGTGTCTATCTTTCTCTCCTCACCTCTGTCTTCCCCATACCTCTCAATTTCTCTCTGTTCTATCCAATAAAATAGAAAAAATGGCCACTGGAGTGTTGTCGTATTGGATTCATAGTGCTGGCACAAAGCCTCAGTGATAAGCCTGGAGGCAAAAATAAGAATAAATAAATAAATAAATAAAAAATATTTAAAAGGATGACAGGATCTAGTGGGGGTTGTGTTGTTATATGGAAAACATGGGAAATGTTATGCATGTACAAACTATTGTATTTACTGTCAAATGTAAAACATTAATTCCCCAATTAAAAAAAATAAAAAAAAAGATTTAAAATCCCAATTCAAAATGCAACATCATTAAAATCACATACACAAAATGAGTTCCCTTGTTTGGAAATTTGCTCTTGGCAACAGCATATACTGGCCTGTACTCTGGCTGAGAAAGCAGATTGTATCTTGCTGAGAACGAACCTGTTCATTTACATCAGGCAAAGGGAACCTTCTTCTGTCAAGACCAGAGATTAAATAAACATTTTAGGCCTTTCTGGCCAAATCATCTCAACTCTGCACTTCCAGTAGGACATTGTGCTCTACTATTGAGCCATCTCCCTGGTCCTTAAGGACATTTTCAGCTCAATCACAATTTTGGTTTATCTTTTTAATTTAGGTGTGAGTGTGTGATTTTGTGTGTAATTGTGTGTGTGTGTGTGTGTGTGTGTGTGTGTGTGTATGAAAGAGGGGAGGGAAGGAGGGAAAGAAGGCAAGGGTGGAGAGGACTCCTTGGCAATTTATAAAGTGCTGGGTATAGTGCCTAGAGCCTAATGCATACAAGACAGGTACTCTACTGTTAAACTACATCTCTATCCCTTTAATTCTCATAAAAATAGTATTTAAAGTGTTTTCCCACCTTTCCCAAAAATAGATTATTTTTCATTTCTCATTACTCTACCTCACCTCTCTTACGCGTTAATGCATTACCTCTAGGACAGATGAGACAGGTGGAGATGTAGAAATAACCTAAGAGTCTCTTGCTATTTTCCTGAAGTACAGTCTGCTGGATGAAACACAAAGGACTGGAGTATAAGCAAAATATTGGGAGAAATGGCATGAGATAAAAAGTAGTTTCCCTGTAGAACAAGAAAATATGAGACTGGGAGCAGAAAGAACCAGGAAGAAGAGAGAACACATGTTTTTAAGTTGCTAATTTGGCAAAATTAAGTTGGTGAATAAGAATAACATAATCACTCCACAGTTTATTGTCTACCTTCTCCCATTCAAATGGAAAGTGCGTGAAACCTTACTTACTTCTGTATTTTTAAGAATTAGCAAGTTCCTGGCCAAGTGTAGGGTTGGCCAATAAATAATGTAAAATACAGAAAGTCATACTCAAAAGTGAATTTCAGAGAAAACTGCTTTGGCCAAGGACCTACACTTAATAAAGAAAATAATAAAAATAAAAACAAAGATAGCTTCACATCTGGCACCCAGGTGAAGCTCCACGGATAGTGGAGCAATTTTATGGTGTCTTTCCTCTCTCTTTTTAATTCTAAAAAGAATTTTAAAAAGAAAGAAAGAAAAGGCCCAAGAGCCATGGAGCCTTGTGCTCAAGGCCAAAGTACTGTAATAAAAGCAAAAAAGAAAAGGCTGAAAATTACAAGAACCAATATTAAAGGACCCTGTGAACATGTGTTTTTGCTCTATTCAAAGTGATTTGGGACACTTCTCAATGGGAAATAGTATTTGAACTCAAGCTTAGAGGAGTCTAATGATTACGATCTCAGCTTCAACCATCTGAATCTACCTTGTGGCAATAACAATAATCAGAATACACGTTGACTCCAAATTAGATATATCTGTTTCAGTTTCCAAAATTTTCAATATCAATACCTGAGGTCCATTGCCTCTGGGTACCCTGACAATGAATGTGCTCCTACAAGGAAGTAGGCTTGAATGGATACTAAACTATGTATCTTAAGAGTATAATGCCACTGTGAGATACTGTGGAAAACAAAGACATAATATTCAGAGACACTATTAATTGGTGTTAGTGGAACTGAAAACCTCTTTACCTTGAATGAGATTCTAGCTTATTTAATGAATACTTTTTTTCTGTTGCTACTATAAAAAAATAGAATTTACCTATATTTTTGGTCACTAACTTCTTTATTCTCTGTTTAAATGACTACTCATCTTGGAAAGGCATCTGATTAGTGCTCTGGAGATATTATGCATAAGGAAATATTATAAAACATTGAAAGAAAAGTCACATCAGTAGTGCATCATATTTTTAAAAATCACAGTTCTTCAGTGGTTTCAGTTGACTGCCTAGCATGTAAGTAGAAAAAATTGGTAGAAATGGTTTTGAATTGATGTATTTTGAAACCATTCACAAACAAAGGGTGCTTTGGTCTAAAGATGATCCTTTTAGAGAAAATTGGGCTTTAAAAAAGATATGCTAAACTACACATGTAAAAATTTCTTAGATATCTGCTGGGATAGAAGGTGTTTTTAGTTACCTATATTCTGTGGAGGAGACTGGTTGGTTTCAGGCATTTTGTTTTGTTTTGTTTTTTTCCTCCATCAGAGCAACATTCAGCTCTGGCTATTGCTGGTGCTGGGAACTGAACCTGGGGCCTCTTGAATGCAAGTCCTGTATGTTACTTCTGGGCTATCTCACTGGCCCTTTGGTTTTGGGTTTGGTAGGACTCTGCTAATTTTTCATCAGATATGATGCCTTCATTCCACAGGCATCATAGGTCCTCTTCACTGCAATATACAATCTAAAACATAGACAAGTGTTATCTTGTGAATAATGATAAATCTTTAATCCTAGGACTCTTTTCTTAACTGTTTCAATGTAGAACACAACACTAAAGTTACTCAAACTCCACAACCATTAACACACAGGTAGGTAAGTAACACACAGGTAAACAGCCTAATGGGTTTGTGATGCCTTTCCGTACAGGAGGATGATTTTATCACTGAATTCTCCAGAAGGAACCTATATATGGGTGTCATCACAGTCTTTATCCATTCTATGCTCCCCTGCCAGGTCACACACCTTGGGACTACGCATCACACGAATTAAAAAAAAATCTGCAAAAATTACTATCAGAAACAGATGGTTTTGACCTGGGACTTGCGTGATGCTGGAAGAATAAAAGCAGAAAATTTCCTTCCTTCTCAGATCAGATTTGGGAAGGGAGCAAAGTGATTCCTGCAAGACTATTCCCCATTGTATTCTGTAATAAGGCAGCAGCAGCCACTGCCGCTTTTTTTTTTTTTTTTTTTAAACACAGAGCACACCGGAGCAGGCTGATTTTGTTCTGATGTTTCTAATGATGCCCTACGTGATGTCTGCCTCCAGTTCCTCAGCTATTTGTGCCTGAGTTTTCACTCTGGCGATGAACTAGAGAAGCATACTTGAAGAGAGACTATCAGAGACTGAGATGAGGAAAATCAATTTCAAAGCCCCAAAGGCAGCTGGTGTGCAAGGTCACTGAACACTAACAGTTGCTTGGTGGCTTTGGAATCTTGAGAGGGATCCTATTTAACAACAACGACAAGAATGGTCGCGCTGCATAGTTATCATTAACTGTAAGGGCACTGTTGCAAAGGACAGGAACCGGAAGGATGGCATTATATGGAGCACAGCTGAGAGATCTAGTCCTGTTTCTTAATTTTTCATTTTTAAATTTAATCGGTGTTACAGTTTCTTTGTAGCATGGAAATTGTTGAAGTAAAAAAATGCAGTGTCATGTTTTCTTTTCCTTCCTTTCTTTCTTTTCTTTTCTCCCACATGCTTTCTATTGTCTGAAAATCTTTGGTGAGGCTTGTTCCCCTCCTCACCCCCTGCCTTTTTTTTTTTTCCTTTTATTAATTCTTAAAGTTCCTTCATCATCTATTAGACTTCATTCACCCATGCTGTAACTTACTACCTCTTTCCTCTTTGGTATAAACCTCAGTTTTATCAAGATCCCTTGGTTTATTTTTATTTTGGTTTGTCTGTCCATCTGGTTTGTTTCCTTATAGTGCATAGATAGGTGAATAATCCAAAATTTTTCTTTTTCCCTTCTTATCCAAGTCCCTTCCATTTTGCTACAAATGGCAAATCTTCATCATTCTTTTTTTACAGATGGAAATTATTACATTACCTTATCCTCTTTATTCAAACATCTATTGATAGACACTTAGGTCTTTCCCTATCTTAGTCATTACAAATAGTGATGTAATAAACACTGGGGTACATACAGACCATTAAGTTAATGATTTCATATTCTTTGAATAGATACCCAGAAGTGGAATTGATGGATCCCATGAAAGATCTATTTTATTGCTGATCTGCCATCAGACCAGCCTTTGCATTCTACTTTCTCCTTCAGTTCTCGCTGGTCTGATTCTGTGACGTGTTTTCCCATGGGTTACTCACAAGTTTAAAACAAGTGGGGACAGTGATAGAACCTCTTCATCTGTTTGGCTGCCCACCTTCTTGTTGTTTAGACTGTTAGTAGCTCTGCCTTGTAGATCTCTCACACTGGTGAACTTTAGGGTAATTTTCAATTATTTTCTATCCTGTCTGCCTACTTATCCTATTCTGGCTTTAATCTGTAAAAGAATGTTTGTCCTTTCCTTTACAGAGTCTTTCTCCTCCCTCTCTCCTCTCTTTCTACCCTCCTCTCTCCTTTTAATTTGTTTGTTGTAACTGGATTTTTTCTGAGGTCTTATAACTCAGTGTCTTCTTTTTTAATATATTTGTCAGGGAAGAGGCAAAAGTGCATTTTCATTTCAAATTTTCCTCTACTCTCAAATGAAATGTTATACTTTAAATGCTGGGCATGCACTGTCTATTGACTTATTTCTACATATCCAGTCACAGTTTCTTTTTTTTTTTAATTGTTGTTGTTGATGTTGTCGTTGTTGGATAGAACAGAGAGAAGTGGAAGTGGAGAAAGGAGGGGAAGACAGAGAGGGGGAGAGAAAGATAAGACACCTGTAGACCTGCTTCACCTGTGAAGCAACTCCCCTATAGGTGGGGAGCCGGGGACTTGAACCGGGATGCTTATGCCTGTCCTTGTGCTTTGCAACACGTGCGCTTAACCTGCTGCACTACAGCCCGACTCCCCCAGTCACAATTTCTTTTTTTTTTTTTTTTCCCTCCAGGGTTATTGCTGGGCTCGGTGCCTGCACCATGAATCCACCGCTCCTTGGAGGCCATTTTTCCCCCTTTTTGTTGCCCTAGTTGTTGCAGCCTCCTTGTGGTTATTATTGCCATTGTTGACGTTGCTTTGTTGTTGGATAGGACAGAGAGAAATGGAGAGAGGAGGGGAAGACAGAGAAGGGGAGAGAACGATAGACACCTGCAGACCTGCTTCACCGCCAGTCACAATTTCTATCTACAACTATCTCAGGTTACTGACAACTGCTTCTTAGAATTTGTTTTGCTTTTGCTTCTCTACCCCACCCCCTATGATGTCTCCTAAAAGGTATTCTTTGTTACTTAGTAATGCTTTATTTTTTATCCATTTTTGTCTGTCAAAAAGGAAGGAGAAGGAGGAGGAGGAGGAGGAGGAGGAGGAGGAGGAGAGGAGGAGGAGGAGAAGGAGGAGGAGATGGAGAAAGAGAAGGAGGAGGAGGAGGAGGAGAAGAAGGAGGAGGAGGAGAAGGAGAAGGAGATGGAGGAGGAGGAGGAGGAGAAGGAGGAGGAGATGGAGAAAGAGAAGGAGGAGGAGGAGAAGGAGGAGGAGGAGAAGGAGAAGGAGAAGGAGAAGGAGAAGGAGGAGGAGGAGAAGGAGGAGGAGGAGAAGAAGAAGAAGAAGAAGAAGAAGAAGAAGAAGAAGAAGAAGAAGAAGAAGAAGAAGAAGAAGAAGAAGAAGAAGAAGAAGAAGAAAGTACTAACCACAAAATAGTACTAGCATATCATAGTGGCAAAATAAACAGATTTTTTGGAGTTAATTTAAATGGCACTTTCTATATTATACTATAACATATTATCACCGTTGATTTTAAAAGACCTTAATGTCAAGTACAAAATTAAGTAAGTTATATAAAAATATTGTAAGCTTACAAAAGTACCCAGGATACAAATAGATTAGTATCATTTTTTGTTCATATTAATATGATCACATCATTCCTCTAATAATAAGAATAAGGCTTAGTTAAGTTGGGAATTATAATGGCCAAAATGAAGAGTATCTTGGAAAATGTGTCATAAAATTATTCAGAGTGATTTTGAGCCACTTCCTCAATGGGGCACTTAGGGCATAAAATAAAGGTTAAAAAGGAAAGCATGTATCCATTGAATGAAATTTTAATTAGGTTAACTTCCTAACTGGCTACTTTCATGAGAAAGAGATTATTTTCCTTCAGTGTTATACACAGTCTTAAAGACTTCTAGAGATGAACAAACTAAACAAATGATTAGAATAAAATGAGCCTACTACTTAGCGTTCACGTTAATCCTTAGGGCACAGTTGAAGTCTTTATTAGTGAGATACAGACACCTGGAAGTCTTTCTGTTGAATATAACCTATTACAACTAATGGGGAGACAGATACAACCACTCTGCAAATGTTGGTGCTTTCTTCTTTTTTTTTTTTTATATTCTTTGTTTAATACAGAGAGCAAATTACATCAAACTAATTGCAAATTGTCAAAATAAATAAAATATTATGATGCCCTGCATCTTAATTATATTTCTAGACAAATCAAGATAATTCGTCAATTTTGGTGCTCTGATTTTAAAGGCAAAATATCAACAAGACGAAAAGACTGGCTGCTTTTGGCCAGATTTATAATCTTTTCAGAATCCAAAGTTCTCACTTAAGAACTAAGGAAATTTTAAGGTAGAGGTCCCTTTTCCTTCAGGCAAAAATATAATTTTTTGGATTTAAGAGGCTTATTAAAGGTCTCATAAGATTTCCTCCACATCAAACAGCTCTTCCAAAATGACATTTTCAGATCTAAAGCAAATGAATCCCACACTTGTGGATTAAATTTACCTGGAAATAGATGAAGACTAAAATTAACTACTGAGTTCAAAATAGTTTCAAGTCACTTGAAGATGTCAAAACAATGGATGGTTTGCCTATAAATCATTTTAAGGTAAAACACTTTAAAAATTGCCAGAACATACAAAACTCAATGAAGATGGTATCTTCCTTCTCCATTACACACCACTCATTTGATTATTTGTCATCTATAACTGGAAGTAGATTGGTTAAATACTATAGAGCATAAAACAATCCAAGTTATTGTCCTTCTAGTATATACCTGGAAGAAATGTGATACCTGAATGAGAGTAATAATTATTCAAGAATCTGGAACATGAAAAACCTGTTCTTCTTTACCACAGGGTGGATTTTTCACTGTTATATTCTGAATAGTAAATTCCAAAGCCAAGTTGATTATCAATGAAATGTGGATTTAGTAACCTGTATAGCAACACAGCCTGTGGAAATGTTGTGCTTTCTGTATATAGTAGGAGGGATCACAAGTCTTCTGTGGTGACTAAAACAGAAAACTCAAAAAGCATTGAAACACAAAACTCAAAACTTCAAGCCCCTTTGGAAAACTAGTTGTGCTTCATTAAGGCTGGGTGGGTTCTTGTTTGTTTTCCTTGCCTCTTCACATCTGATTCTGAACAGCTATCCAGCTACATCTCATGCAGTTGCTTTGTGTGCTTAAATACTTAGCTATTTGCAAAGGAAACCCCCCTCAATTCAGGATACTGGCCAACAGCTTAGTTAGATTTCTGAACTAAGATTCCAGAGGCTGCTGTGAATGTTGAGGGCAAAGTCAACCTACATTAACATCTGCAAAAGGTATTCTGCAGTTCTCCTATCTTTCCCATGAAAACAGTTCAAGCAGACTGGCTGTGGAATCATGCTTTGGTAGGGTCTTGTGAACTTACAGATTTGAGGGTAAGGACGACAATACACGCAGACATGTACTTGGGGACCATTTTATACATAGGTTCTCGAATGTTCGATTGCGTTAGAATCTCCTGGAGGACTTGTTAAAGCACAGACGGTTTGATATGGAGTTGCAGCAGCAGAAATTGATGGTCTAGGGACCACACTTAGGATAACTGCAGCAGTAAGATATTGGCAGACTAGTTCCTTAGCTTTAGTTTAACTTCAAGACTCCATATTATATCAGACTGTATAATAAACTAAGGAAATAGCTCTGTGCTAGAGCACAGGCCTTGTACACCTGAGGTCTCAGGTTTGATCCCTTAGTATTGCAAATGCCAGGATAGACTAGTCCTCTGATCCATCTTTCTCTCTCTCTCTCAACACAAACAAATAGAAACTGCAGATATCTGCCCTCATAGGATGGGCACCACACAAAACTTAAGGCACTGAGTTTCGAATCTGGCACAACATGGGAGGCACCATGAATGGCAGGAGAGGAGCTCCATAGATTGTTGAGTGGGTCTGTAGTCTTTCTTTCTTTCTTCCTTTCTTTTTTTTAAAACTTTTAAAATTATCTTTCTTTATTTTTTGGATAGAGACAGCCAGAAATCAAGAGGGGCAGGGGAGACAGAGAGGGAGAGAGACAGAGAGACACCTGCAGTACTGCTTCACCGCTTGTGAAGTTTTCCCATGTAGGTGGGGACCAGGGGCTCGAACCTGGGTCTTTGTGCACTCTAACATGTGCACTTAACTAGGTGTGCCACCACCCAACCCCTGTCTGTAGTGTTTCTTTTCCTCTCCCTGCCTGTTTCTCTGTCTTGCTAAAAATAAAGAATTAAAAAACCATCACAAAATAGTCAATCTCTATCTGTGGCCTTGGGAGAACTACTGCTGTTTCCAGTGAAGGAAACGGAAACACAGAGCTTTGGTGGTGGAAACTGCGTGGAATTATACCCATTCACTCATAATTTTGTAAATCACTGATACAAAATTAAAATATCACACACACACACACACACACACACACACACACACACACACACACACACAATCACTGCAGGAGGGGAGCTGGGCGGTAGCGCAACGGGTTAAGCGCACGTGGTGCCAAGTGCAAGGACCAGCGGAAGGATCCGGGTTGGAGCCTGCAGCTCCTCACCTGCAGGAGAGTCGCTTCACAGGCAGTGAAGCAGGTCTGCAGGTGTCTATCTTTCTCTCCCCCTCTCTGTCTTCCCCTCCTCTCTCCATTTCTCTTTGTCCTATCCAACAACAACAACAACAATAATAACTACAACAATAAAAACAACAAGGGCAACAAAAGAGAAAATAAATAAGTAAAAGAAAAAAGAAAAGAAAAAAAATCATCACAGGGATACTACCAGAACACATGTGTAAATCCCCTGGGTTCATTCCCTAGTGCCTTAAATAAAATAACATCAGGGCCAGCAGAATAGCTTAGCTGGATAGTGAGTCCACTTTACCGTGCTCCTGACACAGGTTTGAGTTGGCTTCCATCACATTGAAGAAAATTTTGGTGCTATTCCTGTACTCTCTCTCTCTCTCTCTTTATATATATTAGCGTAAAGCAAGAAAACTCTGATGATGTTAAGAAATACAAATAAAGTGAAATAAATTAGAAATTAAAAAAATACATGTTATGGGTTAGGGGAGATAGCATAATGAATATGTAGAGAGACTCTAATGCCTGAGACTCCAAAGTCACAGGTTCAGTCAGTCCCCTGCACCATCATAAGCCAGAGCTGAGCACTGCTCTTTTGAAAAATAATCTTAAAAAAATTATGACTTTTTTTTTGCCTCCAGGGTTATTACTGGGGCTCGGTGCCTGCACTACAAATCCTGTGTTCCTGGAGGTTTTTATCCCTTTTGTTGCCCTTGTTGTTTTATCATTGTTGTGGTTATTATTGTTGTTATTGATGCCATTGTTGATAGGACAGAGAGAAATGGAGAGAGGAGGGGAAGACAGAGAGAGGGAGAGAAAGACAGACACCTGCAGACCTGCTTCACCATTTGTGAGGCGACCCGCCTGCAGGTGGGGAGCCGGGGGCTCGAACCAGGATCCTTCAGCAGGTCCTTGAGCTTGGCACCATTTGTGCTTAACCTGCTGTGCTACTGCCCGACCCCCAAATAACGACAATTTTTAAAAGATTGTATAAACTACTATGACTATTGTAGCACATTTTCAATTTGGAACAAACGAGATCTGTACAATATAAAGCAGTACTTATCTGACCTCAGAATCAAATGATTTCAGCAATTTTTTACTGTCTTATGTCATTTAATTTTTAATTCTTTCACTTTCAACCTCCCACTATATTATTCATCCCATTTTTTCCACTTCTGTGTTGAGAGAAAACAATTGCCTCATTCTTCCTACTCTCACTGCTGCTTTAAATATCTGTCACGGTGATTGACCTTTGTCTTTAAATGAGACAACACGTCTGTGCTTTTTGAGTTCTTTTTTTCCTATAGTTATCATACGGCTACGTGCTTCATAAAGCATTCATCAACATTCCCTCTTACCCCACAGGCATCTTCTATGAGGGGTCTCTTTTTCCTTTGAACCTAATATTTGGATTTGCGCGCCATGTAGACTGTAGCTATAGTTCACCCTGGGTATAATTTGTTTACAATTTTCCCTAAAGGTTTCACTATTTTCTTCAAAAAGATAATGCTATTTCTCAACTCTTAACCTTTATGGCTGGTGTAGTTTTTAGATATTCCTGTTTTCCTTCTTAAAATATTGTTTCAATGTATTACCCATGCTACAATCTGTACAGGAAAGAGGTACAGCAAACAATTCTCTCGTTTTCAAATGTGTCACCAAGGTAGCATATGTGATACCAGTGCTGGGCAGCCTCTCGAGTCGAGAGGCAGAGGGAGAAAGAGTGAGAGAGTGACAGAGGAGGTCCAGAGGTGTTGCACCCGGTTAAGCGCGCATATCAACATGTGCAAAGACCCAGGTTTGAGCCTCTGCTTCCCACCTGCTGGGCGAAAACTTCATGAGCAGTGAAACAGGACTGTAGGTGTCTTTCTCTCTCTTTCTCTATCTCTCCTTCCCTCTCAATTTCTCTCTGTCCTGTCAAATAAAAATAAATAAATAAACAAATAAATAAATAAATGGAGAGCGACAGAGAGACAGACAGGCAAGGCACCAAAGCACTGTTATAAAAATTTATGGTGACTTCTTGTGGTGCCGGGGCTCAAAGCCAGCGCCTGACACATGTTAATGTATGTGTTCTACAGCAAGAACTGTCTCCCAGTTTTCCTCATTCTTTTTATTAGGTTGTCGGGAAAGTCACGACACATTTTGCATAGAAAAACATGTCAATAGTAATAAAGACTTCGGAAAACTCAATTCTAAATATCTTGAAAAGCCCCCCCCCACACACACACACACATGAGAGAGAGATACACAGAGAACGAGAAAGACAGAGAGAGAGAGAGAGAAAGAGAGAGGGGAGAGGGGGAGGAAGAGGAAGAGGGAGAGAGAACATTTTCACTGTTTTCCACATCTACTATTTTGAAGGGGGATATATTTTCCTGCACAGCATGATTGCTTCCTAACTTTTTTTCTTTGAAGCTGAGAACAAAGTAGTGACAATCAAGGTGGCGTTCAGCATACTGGCCACAGTGGCCATACTATCACAAGAAAGGTTGTATAAAACAACATGATAAAAAGAAAACTTCCATCTTTGAGAGTCAGGGGGAGCAGAGTTCCAGTATAATTGGGACAAAAGCCACACACTGATTTTTCATTATTAAAGCTAGAGGGAAAGTTCTTTCACCCTTCCGATAATTACTTTTGTTGTTGTCATCTGGGCTTCACTGCTCTAAGTCAACTTTTCAGATAAATGAGACAGACAGGCACAGAGAGATAGAGGGATACATTACAGCACTGAAACTTTGTCCAAATTGGTGGCATCCAGGTTCCAACTTGCATATGACCAAGCAGGTGCACTATCCATGGGAGCTATCTTTTCAGTCCTAAATGTTTCTTAAAGCATGCTTTCAAGATTAAGAGCAGAACAATCTAGAGGCATAATTAGCTGGTATGGGGAAGGTAGAACATACTGGAGGCCTAGTTTTTCATTCACTTCTTCAGGAGTGACTGTATTAATAGTGGTTCTTACTAATGGTTCTAACAACTGAAAGTAAAAATTAGCAAGCAGAATTTCAATCTGAAAGGATTTACCTCAAGGATTATCAAAAAAGATGAAACCATCAAGAAATAATGAAATTTATCTGTAGAGCCAATAGTAACCGATATTTCACTATTTCCCTATTCTATTTTGATAATTTAATGACAGCTAGTTATAAAGTACCTAGATAAGTACTTTGTAACTAGGTACTTTTGTGTGTATGTGTGTGTGTGTGTGCATGCGCACATGCAACTTTCTAAGAGTTGGCCAGGGTTTAAAATGGATTGTTTGTAATGTAAATGTATTACTACAATAAATTTAAATGAGTTTTATAGGTAGTAATATGTTATGCACTCTGAGTCATACAAAGAAAATAGTTTAGACTTCTACTAATTAAAAGTGCCCTTTCTTTTATAACCTTTAAATTAATTATGGCATGCATTCTAAAGAAAAATACGTTAAATATGAAAATTAAATGTCCCCCAAGTGAGCAGTCAACATTAGAGCATAAATTATATAGTTTGAACCAGAGAACAAATATATAATGATTTTAGCTGTGACACAGTGAGTTAGTGAGGCTGATAAACTGCTTCTTCATGCTGATAGCATGTTGTGGTCTCAAATCTATCACACTTCTGAATTGATGTGCTATTATCTTTGGACAACTTTCACACCAGGAGGTGATCACAGCAAGAAAAATGTCTTAAATGAAAAGCTTATAAACAAGACACATTTCACTACTGTTACCTGAATTAATATGAGCTATTAGTGATTGTATAAAAGGTGATTTGAGATTAAAAAAACCCTCATTTTTAATATTTCACAAAAGTTTTTCAATATAAGCACATCAATTACTTCGTATCCACTTGTAATTACTGTGAATATGCAAATGTATTCATGTTTAGGACAGCATCATCTGTTAACTGATCTCTGAAAGTTAGAAGGTAAATTTCTACGGTGTTAAATTGATCTGAGAGAAGTGGATTTTAATGAATTTAGTATCTTTCATACTTCTCAGTGAAGAATTTATACAGTTAAAAGTTAAAGGGGGCCAGGTGGTAGCGCAGAGGGGTAAGCTCATATGGCATAAAGCGCAAGGACCGGTATAAGGACCCTGGTTCAAGCCCCCAGTTCCCCACCTGCAGGGGAGTCTCTTCACAGGTCACCGAAGGTCTGCAGGTGTCTATCTTTCTCTCCCTCTCTCTGTCTTCCCCATTCTTTCTCCATTTCTCTCTGTCCTATCCAACAACATCAGTAACAACAACAATTAAAAAAACAAAGGCAACAAAAGGGAATATATATATATATATATATATATATATATAAAGTTAAGTATAATATGTAGATGTGAAATATGCTTTAAAAGAATCTTAAGTTATTTCTGATTTTTTTTTATTAAGACAGAGAAATTGAGAGGCAAGGGGGAGATTGAGACATAGAGATATAAAGAGACACCTACAGCCCTGCTTCACTGCTTGTGAAGCTTCCTCCCACCCCTGCAAGTGGAGAACAGTTTATTGCAACATGTGGGTTGTAACGAGTGCACTGCCACCCGAATTAAAAATATACTTCTGAAATGTTATACTGAGTAGCCTGCTCCTTTAAAAAATTTTTTTAAATCATTAGTTTACAAAAATTTTTTTCCCTTTTATCGCCCTCACTTTTATTGTTTGCTATTGTTACTATTGTTGTTATTGCTGTCATTGTTGCTTGACAGGACAAACAGAAAGCGAGAGAGGAGGGGAAGACAGAAGTGGGGAGAGATAGACACCTGTAGACCTGCTACACTGTTTGTGAAGTGACACCCCAGCAGGTGGGGAGCCGGGGGCTAGAACTGGGATCCTATGCTGGTCCTTGCGTTTTGCGCCATGTGTGATTAACCCGCTGGGCTACCACCCCATCCCTCTTCTGAAATGTTAAAACATTGTAAACCAATGATAAAATCAATAAAAGGAAACAGAAAAATAAATATAAATACAGCTATGTAAAATATACAGGGCTACAATAGGAAGTAACCATTTTTTATTTCTTTTAGAATGATTTTTTTAAGGGGCCAGTTGATGGTGCATCTGGTAGAGCAAACATGTTACAATGCACAAGGACACAGGTGCAAACCACCCTCCCCAGTCCTTGCCTGCAGGGGGAAAGAATCACAAGAGGTGAAGCAGTGCTGCAGATGCCTCTCTCTGTCTCTCTCTCTCTCTCTCTTTCTCTCTCTCCCTATCGTACCTTTCTCTATCAAGTTCAGCCTCTATACAATAAAGTCAATTATCTTTAAAAGTTTTATTTATTTTAATGAGAGAAGATGACCAGAACACTGTTCAGCTCTGAGTCTCTCCAGCTTTAAACAAGAAAGGGTGGTATGTTGTTATGGGGGTTATGTCCCCAGCCCAGGAGCAAATAATTTTATAGTGCCTTTATTTCACCAGGCATGTCTATAATCAAACATCGAATTATGTCACAGAGTTTTCTGGAAGAACAAAGTACACAACAGGATTATATATCGGTGCAGATTTATGTATTTATTTTTAGAATTATCAAGAAGAATGGAGAAGAGAAAAGGCATTGGCACACCTGGTTGAGTGCATATGTTATAATGCACAAGCACCACAGTTCAAGCCCCCAGTCCTCACCTGCAGGAGGGAAGCTTCATCAATAGTGAAGTAGTGATGCAGGTGTCTCTCTGTCTCTTTCTCTCTCTATCTTCCCTTTCCCTCTTGATTTCTCTCTGTCTCTATTCAATAAATAAAAAAATATTTAAAAAGAAAGTTGAAAGAGTAATATTATACTCTTTGCTTTACATTTTAGTTATTTTAATTGTGTAACCATGACATCAGATGCTTGAATCCATGTCAGATATTTTCTTACATTTCTTTCTTTTCTTGTTTCTTTGGTGATTTAATAGTGGTTTACAAGATTATTAAATTACAGGAGTATATAGTTCCACACTGCACCCAGCACTAAAGTTCTGTGCCCCCACCTACATATTTTAAGATATCAATTACACATACTGTTGGCAGTTATTACACACTAAATATATTAACATTAAAATGGAAATGAAAAAGAACATCTTAAAATTCCTATGTGCTATTTGAACAAGACTTAATCTATTTAATTATTTAATTCACTTAATTATTGATGGTCATCTATGCTCAAAATTATTCAGCAAAGTTCTCTATAAATTTGAGTACAAGTGTGATCTAGCTAGAGAGAAGAATTTCAAGTGTAGATCTGAGATCAGGAAGAATAAAGGAATTGCGGGGGGTGGGGGGGGGAGTCTTGTAGCAGATGAAGCTATTTTAACCAATCAGATGTGTGATAGTGAACAGGAGCACTGAACAAAACAAAGCAGAAGACAATTCAAGAGGGGACATCAGCTTATGCTGTGCAGGGGAATGAATTCAAGGCCTTGTGTAAGTGCAAAAAAAAAGAAAAAGAAAAAAAGAAAACACCACTAAATGGCTTCTCAGTTTGCGACAGAAGAAATCATAGTATTGCTACATCATTCATGGAGTTTCTTTTGATGCAGTCCATAGAGCTCTCAGGTGGCACTGGGTAGCTAAAACAGGGCTTCAAGCATAGTTAAGTCATACGCTCTGTCTGCGGAGCTATCTCCCACTCTGGACAGCAGGTAGTTTAAGTAAAGCTTGAGCTAAGTGCAAAGAAAACAGTATCTAATTAAAACTTCACAAAACTCTCACTGTGATAAAATAAAACCCTTTTTTTTTTTTTTTTAAAGATTAAAAACTCCGACTAGGGGGCTGGATGGTGGCATACCTGCTTAAGTGCAAGGACCTGCACCAGGATCCGGGTTTGAACCCCTGACTCCCTACCTGCAGGGAGGGATGCTTCACAATTGGTGAAGCAAGTCTGCAGGTATCTACCTCTCTATCTCTTCCCTCTGCTCTCAAATTCTATCCTCTCCAATAATAATGATAATTCAGACTAAATTTGACAGCATAATTGGGGGCTGATAACAGGTTTCTTCCCTTAAAATACACATTCTTACACAGCTAAACCATACAGTAGCAATAACTTTTTATTTAATTATTTTAAAATAGTTTTATTTTATTTTATTTTAGAGAAAGCGAGCAAGAGAAACAGAGAGAAAGAGAGAGAAAGACCAAAGCACTGCTTAGCTCTGGCATTGCTGGGGATTAAACCTGGGAGTTTGGAGCCTCAGGCATAAAAGTCTTTTGCATAATTATTATGCTGTCTCTCCAGCCTCAGTAGCAATCTATAAATGAGATTTATGTGTATATATTATTTTCAAGAGTTATTTCTATTTCGTATTATAATCTCATGTGAGAGGGAAGGGGGCGGCAAGCACCGCTCTGGCATATGTGATGCCAGGGCTAGATCCAGCAGTCTCAAGCATTTGAATCCTGTCCTCCACCAACTGAATTATCTCCTTGGTGGCTGTATGCTATTATTTTAAAAATATTTTAGTTACTTAATTTTAGTGAGAGAGACACAGAAAGCCACTGCTAAGTTCTGACTTATGGTGGTGCTGGGGACTGTATGCTATTATTAATACAGGCATTTTAATGAGTAAACATGCAATTAGAGATAAAGCCTTATTTGTATCTATCACTTCTTTAAAAAGTCAGAAAGATACTGAGCTTTTCTAAGACTGACAACACTCATGACTGCAGAGCCTATACACAGTCTTTTTGCTGGAAAATCACTGATGTTTATGAGGCATCTGAGAGAAGGGTAAATTCTAGCAAGTAGACCTGACAGTCTACATCCTCACCTTTTAGCATGTGCAGTGTGTGTATGAATGATTTGGAGCAAGATTATTTACAATGCTGTGGGACGAGATGTGGAGTGATCTTGAGAACCTTTGTGAACCACATAAAGGCTAGCCAGCTATTTCATGGCACAATACCCGCCAGAGCTATGAATCCTAAAAATGAGTTACATAGATAAAAAAGAGGAAGGTTTGAATTTTCAGACCTTTTCTTGACGACAAGTTGTGGTCTGTGGCAGATCGAGGATGTATTTTTGAAAAAAATTATCAATCATTTCAAGGTAGAGGTAGTATTCAAGAATGAATGAAAAAGCACTGCTTTTCCAAAGGAACTCTCCATAGGACAGTATTGTTTTCTGTTTTTTTTTTTTTTTTTTTTTTTACACTGACCTTTGGAAATCATCCCACCAACACATACTTTTGTTACTAAGAACCCCAATTGTCACTTATGGTAATTTTCAATTTTCTAAACTGCTTAAAAGTCTGCAAAAATCATGGTTGTGTAGTGGGCTTTGTCCTTGTATATTTACAAATGTGACAATGCAACAACTTCCAATTAATTTCTAGAATGTCAGAGAAATCGGTCACATTTCAATAGACACTGTATGATTTCACTTACATGTAGAATTAAAAAAAAAGCCAAAATTATAGAACCAAATTGAAAAATGCAAGGGTCCTGTGTGTGTGTGTGTGTGTGTGTGTGTGTGTGTGTCTGTCTGTCTGTCTGTCTCTCTGCAAGGGTTGGGTGTGTGTGTGTGTCTCCTCCGCCATGGTGATATGGCAATCAAAGGGTACAAAAATTTAGTTTTAAGATGAATACATTTTTAGAATCTAAGGCACAACTTGGTGATTATATTTAACACTACTATATCATATATTTGAAATATGTTCAAATAGATTTTGAGTGTTCTCACCCACCCCCTCACACAAGGTAATATGAAAAGATAGATGTGTTAATTGACATCATCTCAAGATGTACATACATATATATAAACATACAAAAATATAAATCAAATAATAATGTATTATACTTTAAAAACAATCACATTTTACAACCTAAGCCTACATTATTTTTGATTCTCAAAAGCATGTCCTGTGATTGCTAGAGGACTGAAAGACATTTAAGGTACAATTAATCTTATATATTTATATTTATGCCTTATAAACTGAACAGAATGAAATAACTGAAATAATCACTCAACTAGATTGTTTATTTTGTCCTTTCAATTTTTAGCATTACATATACACTATAGCATGCACAGGATTAACGAGTTGCAGCATCTGTATAATTTAGTAAATAACAGCAGTCTCTAGTGACACAAAAAACAAAACAGAAATTCCATAGTTCTTGGTAGTTTTAATTGCCTTCATCATATCTTCACTGTATTAGGAATTGTTATCTACCCTTGTAAATACTAAGTCAACTATTCTCCTTATAGATATACAGAGCAAGACAAAAATAAAGCAAAGTAGAGAAATTAAAGGGTTAAGTAACCTTACACATGATATCACAACGAATCTGTATGTTATCTATGTGAAATATTATCAATCTAGTCTCAAGAAAAAGCAAGATAAAAAACCATGAGTGAACTGGCCAAGGTTAACCAAGGTTACCAAGCTAGTAAGATACTGAGATTTAAACCCAGATCTATTCCCAAATCAGCACTTTTCCTAGTATGCTATGCACCCAAAGAAGCAATATGATATTAGTGCACAATGTAACTGAACAAGATAACTTCTAGTAGTATTTTAAGTGGTTCAGAATATGAAGGAAAAGACAAAGAAATCATAAAGAGGGTCATAGCTGAATCACAGGGGTTATCAAACAGAAATTAAGTTTAGTTGGTTAATTGCATGTCCAAGAATTCAATCATATGGGCTAAGAAGAAAGGTTCTCAGAATGGTGTAACAGAAAAACAGATTTTTACCTCAGGTTCAAAATTTAAAGAGAAATAATAAAACAGGCAAAAGTATCTCAAAGGAAAACTAAGAAACACAGACTAAATAGGAAATTTTCTTTGACAGCTTGCCTGCTAGTTGCTGATGAAATCAGAGATTGAAATTTTAGAGAAAAACACAGTTTGAAGACTGGAAAAAGATTAATTTTAAGAAAAAAAATAAAATCACCATATACTAATGATTTTGAGATAACACAAAAGCACACACAGATACACACCTGCATACACATATATATTAAGTGAAAAGGATTGAAATGTTTTCATAGACAGTTATAGCAAAAACTATAGAGTTTTAGGGGGCCAAGAGATGGTTCGTTCAGTAGAGAAAACATTATACTAAGTGTGAAGACTTGGGTTATTGTACCTGGCTATCCCTCACATGGAAACATCTGCATGGGGGAAGATGTACCAGCAGCAGAGTGATGCTCTGTGTCTTTCCTTGTTTCTCTCTCTCCTTCTCCCTCTTTCTATCCCTTTCTATCTAAACAGCAAAAAAACAGTCCACTGGAAGTATACACAAGGATTCTCAAAAATAACTCTGGCAGCAAAAAATTAAAAAAAATAAAAACCTTGATAAGAAAGTTGCTGAGCGGTACCACAAAAAACAAAAACAAACAAACAAAAAATAGGTTATCTTCAGGGGGAAAAAAAGGTAAAAATTTAATCACAACCATTAGCTATGACGAGAAGAATGGCATTAGCGACAAATGACTTGGATCATATTCAGGAAAGTGACCAGAAATGTGTTAGAAGCAACTAAGGAGAGAGTCGGGTGGTAGCGCAACAGGTTGGGTGCGCAAGGTGCCAGGCGCAAGGACCAGCTTAAGGATCTTGGTTCAAGCCCCTGGTTCCCCACCTGCAGAGGAGTCCCTTCACAGGCGGTGAAGCAGGTCTGCAGGTGTCTATCTCTCCTCCTCTCTGTCTTCCCTTCCTCTCTCCATTTCTCTCTGTCCTATCCAACGACGCAATCTGTAACAACAACAATAATAACTACAACAACAATAAAAAAGAAAAAAAATAACAAGGACAACAAAAGGGGAAATAAAAAAAAAATGAAGTAACTAAGGAAACCAAAGAATTGGTCTGGTGAGTAGAACATGAGACTTTAGGACTTACATATCTCAGGCCCTGAGTTTGATCTCTAGAATCCTGGGTGTCAGACAGGTGCTCTCACAAAATGAATAAAATAGGAGTTCATTTCCCTAAGTACTAAGGAAACGAGGGTTATTAGATATGATTATTTTTATACAGATTGCAAAGGGCTCTGGGTAAGGTATATGTATACATAAGGGTATACAGCATTTATACTTTGTTGCAATTATGTTTTCAGAAATCATTTAAGACATATTATAAATGATTAGTGCATACCATCTTGGTGCCTTACCTGCTATTAAAAAAAAGAGTACATCTCAATAACAAATAATACTCCTATTATATTGCACATTATCATGCTCAAAAGACAACTAGATCTTTACACATCTTTAATAACACAGAGGTCTAACTTCTGACGGATGTGGAGACAATGCATCTGTCAAGGCTTTTAATGATTCATTCCAAACATTTACTACTTTAGTTAATTAAATGTTTAAGGAATATGAACCCTCACCTTTCATTTAATCTGAAGTTTTTTTTTCTTTCTCAAGAACAAAACTAACAGATTTGGAATTCATACCTAGAGAAAATTAATAACCAACTTCTAATAACAGGAATCATAGGGAAAATCTGGTAAAATTAATGATAATTTAGGCTTAGTTCACCTAACTCATAAAGACAAATCAGACGTAAATATTGCACTTTTCTTAGATGAAATCTTATCTCTAGCTACAATATGATGGAACTGGATAGGATTATGCTAAGTGAACTAAATCATAAGGAGAAAAACAAATACCAGTTAACTTTTACTCATGTAGGAGTTAAGAAATAAAGCAAGAAAGACCTGGGCATTGTGGTATTATTCCCTGCTGAGTGAGTGCACACTACCATGTGCAAGGACCCTGGCTCAAGCTCCACAGGGGGAACACTTGGGCAAGCAGTGAGGCAAATCTTCAGATGTCTATCTTTTCTCTCTCCTTCTCTCTTTTCTGTTCCCCTCAAGTAGGTTTTATCCCAGGGATACAAGGCTGGCTCAACATACATAAATCAGTAAATGTGATCCACCACATCAGCAAATGTAAAACCAAAGATTACATGACTATTTCAGCAGATTCAGAAAAGACTTATAAGTGGGACTTGGGACTTAATATATTGGGAAAGGGAGGGAAGAAGCAAAGTGAAACGTGGACTGGATGAAATGTATTGTATCAAATCAAAAGACTCTAGAGAAGGGGGAGAGGGATGAGTTCTCCACTGTAAACTGCAAAAAAAAAAAATCAATGTATTATGTTAATGTAACACAACTATGTTACCTTAGCAAATCACCTGCCATCAATTCTTGTATTAAAACACTGCGTTAAAAAAATCATACAGGATGAAAAAAAAAAACAAACCCAAAACTGGGCAGTATGGCATGCCCTGCTGAGTTGAGTACACCCATTGCCATGTGCAACAATTTTGGTTCAAGTTCCCACACAGGGAACTATTCGCAAGTCGTGAGGCACATCTGCAGGTGTCTTTCTCTCTCCCTTTCTATCCCCTCTCTTCTTAAATTACCTCTGTCTTATCAAATAAAGTAGGGGGGAGGAAAGGAAAGGGGGGCCGGGCAGTAGCGCAGTAGGTTGAGTGCACATGGCGCGAAGCGCGGGGACCTGCGCAGGGATCTGGGTTTGAGGCCCCAGCTCCCCACCTGCAAGGGGGTAGCTTCATGGGCGGCGAGGCGGGTCTGCAGGTGTCTATTTTTCTCTCCCCTGTCTTCCCCTCCTCTCTCGACTTTTCTCTGTCAAGGAGAGGAGGAGAGGTAAGGAGAGGAGGAAAAAAGAAAAATGGCTGTCAGGAGTGGTGGATTCATAGTACTGACACCTAACTCCAGAAATAACCCTGCTGGCAATTAAGCAGGAAGGCAGAAAGAAGGGAGGAAGGCTAGAGGAGGTTAAATAGGGACTGGGATCTGTGTGTCCTGTGGTGGAGGGAGTTTGCACTTTGGTGGTGAATGAGGTATGTTGGCACATATTTAGGGCACATGTGACATTGTATCCTTGAGACAACTGTCTTGTAAAATATACCCCCAATAAGGTTTTGCTTTTTAAAAAAGACAAGTCACTTTTCTTATTATACATCTAAGAGAACAGCTTGGTGATAAAATATATGCACTTAGCTGGTAAAGTATCTAGCCTATATTATTCTTATTTATTCATATTAAATTATGGAGCACCTAACCTGTATTCTGTAATATTTTACTAGCACTATCCCATTTAATATTAACAACAACATATTTATTGAGTATTATTATTGCATTGAGAGTTGACCTCAGATTTAAGTAATTTATAGATGATCACATAAATAATTAAAATGATGGGTTGAGGATTAAAAATAAGATTTATTGGGATGGGGAGATAGCATAATGGCTATTCAAAAAGATTTTAATGCTTGAGGTAGTAAAGGTCCTAGGTTCAATCCCCAGCACCACTGTCATCCAGAGCTGAACAGTGTTCTGGTAATAAATAAATAAATAAATAAATAAGTAAAATAAAGAATTTATCTCACTGCAAAGCACATCTTCTTGTCACTATGCTATACTGTATTTATAGCTCTCCTAATCCTACTGGGATTGTCTGGCAATAGTGACAACTAGGATGGCCTTCATTTTAGAACCACTATCAGAGCACAGTTGACTTTTCTCTCTTTTAATTATTGGCATAAAACCCGACAAGCAAACAGTCAAGACAATAGCAATACAAATGGTTAATATTAACCTGACATTAAAACTCATGCTCTTACTTAGCTCAGTAATCATCTTTAAACCCTCTTATACTGCATTTTAAAGGAGATACCTGTTTCAGTGTTAAAAACACACCAAGTTTAATTTATACTCACTAAAAATTATAAAATATGAAACTTGCTTCTTGCTTTACAAGAAGAATGAGCATCTTAAGTTTCCAGCAACATTAGAACATGAGTTTTCAAATTATAAATTGTGTAATAGATGTTATTCTCATGAGAAAAAAAAAGGGGGGAAGAGACTGTTTTGTTATTATTACCAGGGCTTCACTGCTCCAGACTGACATTGTTTTCATATAGAAGGAGAGACAGACACAAAGGGATAGAGGAAACTAAAGCACTAAAAACCTTCTTGTCACCAGTGTGATTCGGGTCCGGTTGGAACGTAGGTTGCATGCATGGTTTAAAAGCAGACACCTCCAGGCGAGCTATCTTGCTAGCCACAAAATCAAATATTTTACTTATCATATTTTAAAGGACAACAAAAAATTTTTTTTTTCTGTGAAAGAGTTGGCAAATACTACAAGTTGGACACAGAAAATAGGGAGCACAGAAAGTGCTTTTTCACTGCCTTTATTATTTGATTCTAACATACTCTTATTGACTGCTGCTTAAAAGCGACTTGGCAATAAAACTCAGCATAGTAATCTTATGCCTGTCTTTATTCCTGAGTCAGTCTCAGATTATGCCTGTAATTTCCATATAATTCTTAGATCCTTATTTCACTCTCAAAGTGTCCTCTTATGATGATAAATGATATGGTCACTTAGACACTGAAATTGGGCTACAGTAGTTTCATGAATTATCCTTCTCCTAAGACAAAAGTCTTTGTGACACATTGAAATGAGCCTTAAGTAGAAATGTGGGCTAGCAAATTTTGTACATCATATCTTTTGTCTTTTTTCCTCAGCCTTTTATAAGTACACGTACATGCCCCTTTGTAACCTTTAGAAGTAAGAGCTCATCAACGGTGAAATATTTAAAGAGAGATTCCAACTGAGACCTAGAATCCAACTAGTTTTTACTATTCAATACTATGCAATTTATATGCTTTTATAGAGTTTATGTGTTTTTTTAACAAAAGGATTGGTGAAAATTTTTAAGTTTAATTAAGAACTCCTTAGACTAAAACCAGATTCATTTGTGATGTTTATGCTTAGCTACTTGAGCTGCTTCACCCCTGCATCACTTCCCATATTCTGGGTGGGATATTCTCTTTCCCTACAGACACCCTTGGGTCTTCCTAAACAGCCATCCACAAAAAGATATGGCATCAATTGCTAAATATAAGCCAATGGGTTATACATAATTTTTATTGCAGTAGCAGGAAATGAATGTTGGGTTTTTTTTTACTTTTTAAAAAATATTTATTTATTTATTTTTGTTGTCCTTGTTGTTTTATTGTTGCAGTTATTATTGTTATTATTGATGTCATTATTGTTGGATAGGACAGAGAGAAATGGAGAGAGGAGGGGAAGACAGAGAGGGGGAGAGAAAGACAGACACCTGCAGACCTGCTTCCCCACCTATGAAGTGACTCCCCTGCAGGTGGGGAGCCGGGGGCTCCAACCTGGATCCTTGTGCCAGTCCTTGCACTTTGTACCTTCTGCCCTTAACCTGCTGCGCAACCGCCTTACTCCCTGAATGTTGGTTCTTATGCATATATGCTATCACTTGAGCAGCTTTCCTGAACTATGTTTTTATTTTAGTGACAGAGGGGGAAAAGTACAACAGGGGTGACGTGAGGGAGAGAGAAAGAACCACCTCATCATAGATAGAGCTCCTCTTGGTGTTATCCATTGTGCTCCTGGTGGAGTTAGGGATTGAACCCAGGCCTCGTGCATGGCAAGGGACACACTATAATGAATGAGGTTTTTTTTTTTTTTTTTTTGCCTCCAAGGTTATTGCTGGGGCTTGGTGTGGGCACTATGAATCCACTGCTCCTGGTGGCCTTAGCCACCGTCCCATGTTTTATTGGCTAGAACAGAGAGAATTTGACAGGGGAGGGGGAGATAAAGATAGACACCTGCAGACCTGTTTCATGGCTTGTGAAGCATCCTCCCTGCAGGTGGGTAGCCGGAGACTCCAACCAGGATCCTTGTGCAGGTCCTTGTAACTCCTACTATGTAGGCTTCACCAGTTGCGCCACCACCCAACCCCTTGAGCTTTTTTCCCCCACCTCACGCTTCAGGGGGTATTCTACCTATAGGTATATCTTTAATTATAGAGGACTTCACTACTTGCTAAAGGTAGCTGGTTATCAGTATTGCACGTGGGTGGCAGTACAATTTTTCAACTGGGAGCACTTTCCCTTGGCTTTATCAGGCCATGATGTGGATGAGTTGCAGCCTAGATTTCTAACATGCAAGACTGACTCAACTCTGATGCTCTGATGATTGCCTTCTCTTCTCTTAGCACCATTTGGAGTGAAGATAAAATAGAAAAAGGAGAACAGCTTCATTTGGTAAAGAGTACTTTTGTTTAAACCTTTCGATGTTTCGAGGATATAGCAATTGATCTCACATTAAAGTGGCTGAGGACATCTCAATATTTAAATTAAAATGCAATAATAAAGGGGTACTCTAATATGCAATTTCATACATTAATAATTAGCAAAGCATTAGTGAATTACAAGGTAAAAAGCTATGGGAACATAACTAATGAACTATCGATGCCAAAGTAGGCTTCATAATAAAACAAGACTTTAATAAATCTTTTATTAAATGGCTACAAATGAACCATTCTGTTAACATCTAATAGATAACTATTATGCTACTTAATTCACATATATAAATGAGGGACTTGCAGGCAATTAACTTCGCAGTTGCTGAAGGTCAGGGCTTCTCCATGAGCAGTACTGTACTACACCTTTAAGCACTGCTGCTATCCTGAGTCAAATCTAAGCTTTTCCTCAGTGCTCTATATTTTGGAGAAAGCTATTATTATGTACTATTGCATCTGAAGTAAAAAATAAATAAAGGGGCGGAGCCAAGATGGCAACTGGAAGGTAGCTGCACCAGTATAAGCTCTGACAACAACTGCTAGAAAGCCTTAGAAATCCTGGCCTTCAGCAGGACAAACGAGGCATCCTAAACATGAGTCCAAGGAGGTGACCATCATTCAATTTGTGTTAAAAATTAGAACAAAAAGAAAGGAAAGTTCTTGATTATTTATCTCAGACCCCCCCCCCTAACCCCCATAACCAGACCCAGAGTTTGGGAGCTGCTGCTAGCAGGCTCCCTGCTGAGCTCCTTTCTTTACCAAGATTCCTGACCCACCAGGGTGCCACTCCAACCTCTCTTCCAAATTTCTAGGCTATTTTTGTTTTTCCTCTGAGTAAGAAACTTAGACCCATTTGGAGTGACAATAAGCTAATCAAGCAAGCCTCACCTAGCCTGGGAAAGAGTGCTTGAAAGTTTTTTTTTTCTTTTGTTTGGTTTTGTGTTTTCTTTCTCAATCAGTTGTCTAGACTCAATGTGCATATGCTAACTGGGGGCTGTCCAAGCTGCAGAACCACTGCTTGGGCTTTTTACTCTGTTCTATTTTACTAATACTTTTATATATACATGCATATTATATATACATCCCTTTGCCCCCCCCCAGGTTGACCAAAATTAACTCAGTATACCTTCCATTGTTAGGCAACAAGAACTATCACTCACTGTGAGAGAAACTTGTCTCACTTTTCATACCTCCTCTATCCACTCTCGCCTTTCTCCCACCTCCAAGCCAATTAAAAAAAAAAACACAACTCTCCTTTCACTGCTTTTTAAAAAACTGTTTTCTTCTTTTCTTTTTTCTTTTCTCTCTTTTTTTCACCTGTCTTCCTTTCTCCCTTGTTCCTCCCTCTGCCTTCTAAATTCACTGATATTCATTTGTGAACTATTCCAGGGAATAAATCTGACTCAGAGCGGACTCTATTTGTGTTTGTCTCCACTCTACTTCCCCTTCTCGTCTTGCTACCCCTAGAATTTACAGTGGACAGTACATTTTCATACTTGTCTATTCCTGCTATCACCCTTTTCCCTTTCTCTTTCTTTTTCATTCAGATTGGGTTGCTATTTTTTCATGAACTGGAGACATTGTGGGACTAACTGGTATTGGTTAAACTGCTTCAGTCATTGCTTTAGTTACTATTGTAATTTCCGAGGGTGGTGATTGCATTTGTCATAAAGGCATTTAGTATAGTGAGGCTTGTACACAAAACACAATAACTGAGGAACAACAGAACATAAAAATAAAAAAACACATTAAAAAATGGGTAGATAAAGAGCAAATAAAACTGCTACTACAATGAATGAAGACAAGAGCCCAGAGGAAACTACAAATCAGCCAGAAGTAACTGTAGATAAGAAAAGCATGCAAGCAATAATAAATTTATTAATCACAAAAATGAAAACAAATTTGGAGGAAAGGAATAGCAGTATTAGGGAAACAACAGATGAGACCCTCAAGGAAAATACTAACTACCTTGAGGCAATTAGAGAATTGAAAGCTGAAATAGCTGAAATGAAGAGAGCAGCTGAGGGAATGGAAAGCAGACTAGAAGAAGCAGAAAACAGAATTAGCTGGAGATGAGCTAGAGAAAACTAAGAAAGAGGTGAAAGAGCTCAAAAAGAGATTGAGACACTGAAAACAACAGCAGAGACATATGGGATGATCTCAAAAGAAGTAACATTTGTATAATTGGCCTGCCAGAGGAAGAAAGAGAGGAAGGGTAAACAAACATTTTAGAGGAAATCATAGAGGAAAACTTCCCAGACCTGAAAAACAGAAAGGCCATTAAGATCCAAGAGGCCCCAAACAGAATCAACCCAGACCTGAAGACACCAAGACACATCATAGTCACAATGAAAAGAAGTAAGGATAAAGAAAGGATTCTAAAGGCTGCAAGAGAAAAACAGAAAATCACGTACAGGGGAAAAACCTGTATCAGACTATCAGCAGACTTCTCCACCCAAACTCTAAAGGCCAGAAGAGAATGGCAAGAATCTATTGAGCCCTGAATGAAAAAGGGTTTTAACCAAGGATAATATATCCTGCTAGACTTTCATTCAAACTAGATGGAGTCATCAAAACTTTCTCAGACAAACAACAGTTAAAGGAAGCAACCATCATCAAACCCTCTCTGAAAGAGGTTCTAAAAGACCTCTTATAAACAAGAGCATCACCATAATACTTGCAACATATCAGAACGAATAAAAACTTGTTGAACAATGGCACTACAACACATTAAATCCATATTATCAATAAATGTCAATGGCTTACACGCACTCATTGTGGGAGGATGGATCAGAAAACATAACCCAACCATATGCTGCTCGCAAGAATCCCACTTGACTCAACAAGATAAACACAGACTTAAACAACAAGAAAAAACCCAAATAAACAACTTTACTGCACACCTAAAGGACTTAAAGGAAGAGGAACAAAGGAACCCTAAAGCAACCAGAAGGACAGAAATCACTAAAATTAGAGCAGAAATGAACAACATCAAAAATAAGAGAACCATACAAAAGATCAGTGAAGCCAAATGTTGGTTCTTTGAAAAATTAAACAAGATTGACAAACCCCTAGCCAGACTCACTAAACAAAAAAAAGAGAAGACTCAAATTAATAGAATTGTAAATGATGGAGGAGATATCACAACTGACACCACAGAAATCCAGAAAATCATGCGAAACTTCTATGAAGAACTATACGCCACCAAGCTAGAAAATCTGGAAGAAATGGAAGAATTCCTAGAAGCATATGCCCTTCCAAAACTGAACCAAGAAGAACTACAAAACCTAAATGCACCAATCACAGACAAAGAAATCAAAACTGTTATTAAGAATCTCCCCAACAACAAAAGTCCTGGGTCAGATGGATTCACAAACAAATTCTACAAAACCTTCAGGAAACAGTTAGTACCCATACTTATCCTAAAGCTTTTCTATAAGATCGAAGAAACAGGAACACTCCCTTAAACCTTCTATGAAGCCAACATCACCCTGATACCAAAAGCAGACAGAGACAACAAAAAAGGAAAACTTCAGACCAATATCTCTGATGAACACAGATGCCAAAATATTAAACAAGATCTTGGCCAACTGGATACAGCAGCATATCAAAAATATTGTTCATCACGACCAAGTGGGATTCATCCCAGGAATGCAAGGCTGGTTCAACATACATAAGTCTATCAATGTCATTCACCACATCAATAAAAGCAAAGCCAAAAACCACATGATTATCTCAATAGATGCAGAGAAAGCCTTTGACAAAATCCAACACTCATTCATACTCAAAACTCTACAAAAAATGGGAATAGACGGGAAATTCCTCAAGATAGTGGAATCCATATATAGCAAACCTATAGCCAATATCATACTCAATGGACAGAAGCTGAAAGTCTTTCCCCTCAGATCAGGCACTAGACAGGGCTGTCCACTATCATCATTACTATTCAACATAGTATTGGAAGTTCTTGCCATAGTAATCAGGCAACAGAAAGAATTCAAAGGAATACAGATTGGAAGGGAAGAAGTCAAGCTCTCACTATTTGCAGATTATATGATAGTATACACAGAAATACCTAAAGGATCCAGTATAAAACTACTGGAAGTTATTAGGCAATATAGCAAGGTGTCAGGCTACAAAATCAATGTACAAAAATCAGTGGCATTTCTCTATGCAAACACTAAATCTGAAGAAGAAGATATCCAGAAATCACTCCCATTCACTGTTGCAACAAAATCAATAAAATACCTAGGAGTAAAGCTGACCAAAGAAGTGAAAGACTTGTATACTGAAAACTATGAGTCACTCTTCAAGGAAATATAAACTGATACCAAGAAATGGAAAGACATCCCATGCTCATGGATCGGGAGTATAAATATCATCAAAATGAATATTCTCCCCAGAGCCATATACAAATTTAATGTGATACCCATCAAAGTTCCACCAAGCTTCTTTAAGAAAATAGAACAAAAACTATAATCATTTATATGGAACCAGAAATCACCTAGAATTGGCAAAACCATCTTGAGGAAAAGAAACAGAAACAGAGGCATCACACTCCCAGATCTCAAACTACATTATAAGGCCATCATCATCAAAATAGTCCCCAAACCTAGATATAGTCCAGGTCCCCTGAGATAGAGCATAGATTCACACGTGCCCATAAACTAGGGGAAAATATATACCTGAAAGCAGAAGTACACAAGAGCCTGCAGGGAATATCCCCCAACACCTCATCTGTACTATTCCAGTCTTTAGGGCCATGATTGTTCAACATTTTGTTTGGCTTTGTATGTTAACTCTCTTTTCAGTCAACAGGTTCTGGATGCCAACAAGATGCTGACCAGACTTCCCTGGACAGAATACCCCATCAATGTGTACTGCAGGTCCACTTCCCCAGAGCCCCACCCTACTAGGGAAAGAGAGGGGCAGACCGGGAGTATGGATGGACCAGTCAACGCCTAAGTTCAGCGGGGAAGCAATTATAGAAGCCAGACCTTCCATCCTCTGCAACCCACAAGGACCCTGGCCATACTCCCAGAGAGATAGAGAATGGGAAGGCTATCAGGGGAGGGGATGGGATATGGAGATCGGGTTATGGGAATTGTGGAACTGTACCCCTCTTATTCTATGGTTTTGTTAATGTTTCCTTTCTTAAATTAAAAAAAGATAAATTAAAAAAAAACAAACCAAGGTGTGGGGGCTGGGCGGTAATGCACCCAACTGAGTGTACTTGCTACAGTTTCTAGTTTAATCCCTGTTGATGTGTGTGCCAGAGTGGTGGCCTGGCTTATTTCTCCCTCTCCATCATATCAAACTTTCTCTCATAATTTGGACAATAAAGAAACAAATCTTTTAAAAATAATAAATAAATAAATAAATAAAGGATGAACCATAGGCTGTCAAATGCCCTAAAAGAATATTGTACAAAGTACAGGAAAAAGTGCAAAGAAAAGGAATTTTAAAGAGCATTCTAAACAATTACGGGTTTTATATATAGACATTGATCATTATTGATAGGAGATGATGAAATAACAAGAATATGAATGTAAACTGTAAATGCTTATTTTCGGTCTTAGTATGATTCAAGGAGCGCTGAAACTCACAGAAAATAAGACCAGAACTAGTCTCTGTACTGGGTAGAAATGTACAACATACAATAATAAAGGTTGCCTCCTGCAGCCATAAATGTTAAATCAATTAGAGAAGAAATATAAACATTTTTTAAATATTCATTTATTTATTCCCTTTTGTTGCCCTTGTTTTATTGTTGTAGTTATTATTGTTGTCCTCATTGTTGGTTAGGACAGAGAGAAATGGAGAGAGGAGGGAAAGGCAGAGAGGGGGAGAGAAAGA
Source organism: Erinaceus europaeus (assembly GCF_950295315.1). NCBI lineage: Eukaryota > Metazoa > Chordata > Mammalia > Eulipotyphla > Erinaceidae > Erinaceus > Erinaceus europaeus. The sequence goes on along the minus strand of NC_080163.1, from coordinate 106,146,622 downwards.
TAGACACCTGCAGATCTACTTCACTGCCTGCGAAGTGACTCCCCTGCAGGTGGGGAGCTGGGGCTCGAACCCGCATCCTTATGCTGGTCCTTGCGCTTTGCCCCAAGTGCGCTTAACCAGCTGTGCTACCGCCCGACTCCCGAAATATAAACATTTTTATGAAAGCAAGAAACTGCTGGTGAAAAACTGCTTTTTAAATCAAAATGAGAGCTCCATGAAACAGATCTGGAAAGGTAGGAAATCTTTTATGTTTTCTCTAGCAATTCACATAAACTCTTATATACACAAATTACCAAGATTCTCAGGGATTATTACATGTCATTTCTAAGCAGCAATTATCAATTTATGCTGAAAAGAAAAGAGGGAAATAGATGAAGAGAAAAATAGAGATTGTTACCTACACATAACTGAATTTCTTACTTTCTACTTTGCCTCCTTTAAATGACATTTCCAGAAACTTGAGAACCCGTCAAATTAGTAGATGTATAATTAGAAATAATTGCTAAAGACGGAACTAGACACGAGATTAAAAACTAGTTAAAAGCAGACGTGGATCAGGATAAAGTTGTTAATATAGCTGAAACTGAGCCTAAGAATCATACTCAATAGGAAACCTTAACTGAAAAAAGAAAAATCAATGATAAATAAGGCTGGTTCTTCACCTCAAGAGTTCCAACCAAGCGAGACTATTAAAGAAACCACAGTAGAACTGTGTCATACAGTGTGAGATTTTCACATCACTGTGTAGGATGATTCACTGAGGACCTGTGAGCTGTAATACCATTTCTTTTGGTTAGCAATATTATAAAATGTGAATACTGGAAAATGAGAAAACAGTAAAACTATAGTACAGGTCTTAAAATTTTAGCAAGATCCACACTTTGGGTCCATTTTCCTTCACACGTATGTTAGTGAAATAATAATAACTGGCAGGTTTTCTTTCTACATCAAATCATAAAACTAGAAAATGTGATTCAGTTTATTATTCACTTATGGTACTGCTTGAAAATGGAAGAAAAACCTCAATAATGACTTGCCTAGAAAATGGTTTATTATATAGTCTAAATATAGAGAAGCCAGCCCAAAATTTTACGACAGCTACAATGGATGATCCTCTAACCACTTACTTACTTTCCTGTCACCTACAAAAATTCATTAGTGCAACAGGAAAAACTATAAGAATACATTCCACTACTCTCCAAAATCATTCCATCTCTCTTCAGTGTAAGACATGGCTTCAAGGACTACCAGTTCTCCAACTGGCACTCACAGCAATACATCATCTCTAAAATTAAACACATTTCTGATGATTTAACTTGACATATTTCATAAATATTTGTCAAAACAATTATTGTCAACTACAATTATCCATATTCAATTTGATGACTCAACTGGAAAATTACTTTTTTCCTAATACAATTTTTTCTAAATGATGATAGTGAATCTGTGTTGATTAGTTGTTCAGCGTGCGCTTATTAATTATACTGGGTAAATTTAACTGTGTGCTGTCTTTCTCAGGAAAAAAAAAACTTTGTATACATGACTCTTTGTCTTAGGTGAAGAAGGATATGCTACTTCTCTTGGACTTTTCTAATTTCTCCCAGAAGCATGTTCAATAATACCAAGTAAATAATACAACCCAACTACTCTTGGCTGACACTCTAAGAAGATAAGAGTTCTTAGGAACCTTGTTCTTAGGTCAAGAGTAAAAGAAAACACAAGGATTTTTATTATTGACATCTAACTGTGAGGACCTCCTGTTAGCCTCTTCTCAGGGTAGAACTGACTCAGAGCATGCATTTAATAACAAAAACTAGCAATTTCTTCATGGTGAGACCCTTTTCTTCATCTAGAAATTAATTTAAATGTGGACAATAGCTAAGGCTTCTATAGGGCTTCGCATTTAGGAAGTAGTTCTCCACTGGGCTCCAGAATCCTCATTTTATCTTTTGTTTTTGTTTTGTTTATATGTCATGGTGACTTTTTTCCTTTCCATGCTTAGGAAAGTTTAGGTCAGAGAAGAAATAAATACTAATAAGAGTGTCAGGGAAGCTGCTGCAATGCTGCTAATAGGAGGTCAAAGAGGTAGAAATAGTTTCTTAGGCCTGTTGAGGCTTTCACAGGACTAAGCAGGATAAATTTTTTTGGGGGGTACTTGGAAATACTTAGTAATAAAATAGATCAGGTAAAAATGGCTCTTATTGATATATATAATATATATTATCTTTATTTATTGGATAGAGACAGCTAGAAACCAAGAGAAGGGAGGGAAGGAGGGAAGGAAGGAAAGAGAAGGGGGGTTATGAGAGAGACAGACACACCTGCAGCCCTGCTTCACCACTCGTGAAGCTTTCCCCCTGAAGACAGGGATCGGGGGCTCAAACCTGGGTCCTTAAGAACTATAACATATGTGCTCAACCAGGTGCACCACCTCTGGGCCCCGGTCTATATTATTTTTTAATGAGATACCACAGAATAAACACAGGGTCTTTCATATGTGATTTCCACTGCTACACCAACTCCCAAACCTAACTTTTATTTCACATTTTTATGATAAAGAGAGGAGGAAAGTAGTAGAGAACCAACATACCAGCTCACCATTTATGACGTTCCACTTGTCTTGCCCTTGGTGCTCTCATGTAGTAGCAGGATTGAGCTCAGGATTGAGCCCATGAAAGGTATAAGTTTATCTGTTAAGAAACTTCCTTGGTGGTCCGGGAGGTGGCACAGTGGATAAAGCATTGGACTCTCAAGCATGAGGTCCTGAGTTAAATCCCCGGCAGCACATGTACCAGAGTGATGTCTGGTTCTTTCTCTCTCTCCTCCTATCTTTCTCATTAATAAATAAATAAAATCTTTAAAAAAAAAAAAAAAAGAAACTTCCCTGGCCCTGATCCATACTTATTAAAAAAAAAAATTAGGAGATGGGCAACAGCTCAATCAGTAGAGTACATGCCTTACTATACCAGGACCTAAGTTTTATCACTGGCACCAGTGGAAGTACCATGTCCAAGATTAAAGGGGTCTTTGGGGAGTCGGGCAGTGACGCAGCAGGTTAAGCACACGTGGCGCAAAGCGCAAGGACTGGCAGAAGGATCCTGGTTCAAGCCCCCAGCTCCCCACCTATAGAGGAATTGCTTCACAGGTGGTGAAGCAGGTCTGCAGGTGTCTAGCTTTCTCTCCCCCTCTCTGTCTCCCCCTCCTCTCTCCATTTCTCTCTGTCCTATCTAACAGCAACATCAGTAACAACAACAATAAGAACTACAACAAGAAAACAAGGGCAACAAAAGGGAATAAATAAATAAACATTTTTTTAAAAAGGGGGTCTTTGTAGTGTGTGCACTTAACCAGGTATGCCACCACCTAGCCCTTAAAGGGGTCTTTGTGAATGGTGGAGCAGTGATGTCTCTGTCTCACCTTTTCTTCTTTCTGTTGTTCTCTCTATATGAAAACAAAACATACAGACCGTGGAGGCAACCCAGTGGCTTGATATATACACAAGATCTTTGATTCCATTTTCTTGAGTTTCACTAATAAGAAAAAGTCATTGAAGTAACATCGACTTATTACATAGGTTCCAGATGCAGTGCTATCAACTGTATCTTTCTATGCAGATGACATAAATTTTATATATAGGTCTATATCTGTGTATCCTGCATTATGTTTACCTCTGTAAATCTAGTTTTTGCCCTGCACCATACATTTGACCAATTGATGTATACTTTTCTATGAGTTGAGTGCCACTTGTAGGTCAGTCTGGGCTAAAAAAAAGTCACAATTTATGAACCTCATGGAGCTAACAAAGAACAGAGGAAAAGAGCACTGAGCTAGCTGGTGAAGCTTCTAGAAGGAAAGTCTGAGAGAATTCCATGGAGAGCAAATTAAAAAGGGAAGAATACTTTATATAAATTACTGGTTGTATGACTAAAAATCAAGAGGACAGAATTTTTGACGATGAAGATTTCAGTTTGTCAGAAGAATTCCTAAGTAGAACTGCCTGAGGATAAACAAAATGCAAGAAACAATGCTAGAGATATAGTGAGTGCATAGGACTTAATTCCTTTGAATTACAAGAAAATGAAAATATCTTCAATGATCAGAAAGGAAAATAGTAAGCAGAACTTGGACTGGAGTTGGTACATTTTACCGAAGTAAAAGACACTGGGGTAGGGGGTGGGGGTTCAGATCCTGGAACATGATGGCAGAGGAGTACCTAGTGAGGGTTAAATTGTTATGTGGAGAACTGGGAAATGCTATGCATGTACTAACTATTGTATTTTACTGTCAACTGTAAGCCATTAATCCCCCGATATAATTTAAAAAAAAGTTTCCAATCAATGGTCATCTAATTGATGCCTGAATATTATAATTTGGAATGTACTATATTTTATGTTGCCATAGAACAAGTATGAAAGCAGGGATATCTAGAACCTAATAAATACTATAGAAGTTATTTTATTTGTTTGTTTCCCTTTAGCCAGAACACTGTTCAACTCGGGTTTTTTAGTGGTGGTAGAAACTGAACTTGGGACTTCAGACCCTCAGGCATAAAGCCTGTTGAATAAACTTCTGCACTATCTTTCCAGCCCAATACTGTAGAATTTTATGACATCTAGCTAGAGGGGCATGATAATCACATCTGACATCTTCATTCCTTTCTCCTCCTTCCTGACAATTTGCAGATAAGAAAAATAATTAATAAAGAAAAAAAATCCCTGAAGCAATTTAAGCTCTTGTAAAGTACGGAATGTGTGGTAAAAAGGGAAAAGTCCACTGGCCTAGCAATTCAAAAAGTATCAATTATTTGAAACTGTTCTTAGAGGAGATAGAACATAGACTATAGCAGTGAATTTATATTAGTGAGCAAAGGGTTACTGAGCTAATATGTGGGGTATAAATTAACAAAACGAGAACAGACAAGGCAGTGAGAAGTCCTTAAATTTCTTTTAAGAAGGGTGTGAATCTTTCTGTCTCTCTCTTCCTCTGTCACCCCTCCGCCCCCAGTATCCTTCTACCCTTCTGTCAAAAGGAAAGAAAAAGAAAAAAGGAAAGAGCCACTAGGAATGGTAGATAGACGCAATGCAGGGACTGATTCCTAGTAATAACTGTGATGGCTAATAAATTAATTAGTTAATAAATAAAAATGAAACAAAAAAAGGATGCAATCATCCCCCTAAAATACATACACTTATAAGTCATTTCTTCACTAAAATGTTTTTTTAAAGTATCCTTTCTCCCAAAGCATAGAGTTATGAAGGAATTAGTAGATATGAATGTATTCTGTCAACCTTATCCAGGAAGTTGTGTAAGTGGGAATTTGTAATTATGGAATAAATTCTATGAACTTTAATCAAGGAAAAAAAAAAACCACTTGAAAAGTTACCTGCTTTCCAGTGGTACATTACTGCCAAGGACCCAGCTGTCCTGCAGCTGGACGGACTCGGGTGTGGTTTGCAGCTCGGCGGGCAAAGCAGCCGGCGGGGCCGGACTCTGGTTCCTTCTATTGGTCAGGGAATTTCTATTGAGAGAAGTGATGGATGGATGATGCTGTGCAGAGTGCTGCTTGTGGGAAGGAGGCAAAGGCTGCAGGGTGGACTGGCCTTGGGTGTTTGCAGGTTGCTCTGAAAAAAAAAAAGAAAGAAAGAAAATCCATTTATCCATACATGTTCATGTGGACATATATATACACACACCACCAATTTCATGGGGCACTGCTGTAAGAGGTATTAGAATTAAAAAAAGCAGATAAATCCATAACCTAATAAATTTGCATATTATTCTATTAAGCGTGTGTTCAGTGACATTCTCTAAGAGCAAGTTTACCCTTGATACACAAAGTTCTAATTAATATACAACAGATGGTAAAATTGCTTTTGGTTTTAATTTGTTTCAGTTTTTTTTTTTCATCTGGTTTTATTAACACCTACAGAAAACAGCACCTGACAGCTCCCCTAATGTGCCTTTAGATTTCAGCTTTTTTTTTAACAAACCAACCCTGAAATTAAATGGGTAATTTCAGTAGAACACAAAGGTTTTCGAAATGCATATAATCCCTATAATTATTTAATGGAGTTTTTTTAAGCTTTATTTAACTGCAATAAATTATTACGAGCTAGTTGCTAAACAGCAGTAGAGTACTCTAGTTTGGTGCATTTCAAACAAGGCAAATCTGCACTATGATCTACTAATAGATGCTAAGTATTCTTTAGCAGAAGGTCACTCTGTGAAGCAGATGTTGTTTCATGGATATTTAACAGACTGAATCACATCTGATTACAACGTCAGAAGACTCATATACTTAATGACCGTTACATCCATTAGAACACACACAGAACAGATTTTCCAATTTCACAGTATGCAGTATAACCACATTTTGGGGGAAGTCATAGGTGACCAGAGGACTCCTGCCACTAGATTTGTGGTGCAAATATTTTCTTCTAAACCAGAATAATAGTGGAGCCAACAACGTAATCATATAAATACAACGCTAGGTTGCAACCACAGAAAATTTCCCTAAAGCTAGTAAGTCATGAGCTAAAATTCACAAATTAATGCAACATTTAAGACCTACTTTTCAATCTCATTACCTAGCTTTGGATATGCTAGAATTCACAAATGTTACATTTTAGCAAACAGACAGATGACTCTTTAAGTTAATGGTAAACTTAATATGGGTCCCCACACATTGGATGTCAATTTTGACTAAATGCAAGTTTAAAGTGCAATATAATTTTAAAGGAATGGATTCAACCATGCCATTAATATAAACACATGTGTTAAAAGAGAACAGGCAACACAGGGACTATCTTTCATCTACAATGTGAACTCCAGCAGCGATTGTTGTGTCAAATAATACAGCCTAACATTGTAATTCGGGTTGCACAGAATTAATGCATGATATGTAATAGTTTGAATATATATTATCAAATCTCTTTACAGGGTATAACAATTAAGAGAACTCCTCCCCGAGAATATAATATCAGTAATTACTGCATGTTTCTAACGGTCTTTAATAACCCATATCATATAATTTAGCAACGAATAATTTCTTACTCCTGAAAGGAGGGACATAAATATATGACACAGAGCTGCTTCCTTGTGCAGCCTCTATTACTGAATTTCCCCATTCTAGAAATCTTACTGATTCATGAGAAATTAGGAGTGTCTAAAACTCATTTGATTTGAAGTCAGACTTTGAGGAAAAGACAGAGTTAAGATAAGCAGAGGAAGTTCTAATGCTGTGAGCCCAAAAGAAAGTAACAGTTCAAACATTCATGAGAGATTTGTTTGTTATTCAGGTATCTTGTCACAAATCTGCTTTCTTTCCTAGTGTCAATGCAAAAGATCAGAATCTCCAGAGATGTCTTTATGGAACATTTCAAGAAGCTGCTTACAGGATGATACAACAACCTATAGTTATGACTGCCTGGCCAAGGCTGGTGTGAATAGAATGGGAACAAAGAGAGAAGAAACATTTCAAAGTAAAAAGACTTCAGGCTGTGCTTAAAAAGCAAAGGAAAGAGTTAGATTACTTCATGTTTTTAAGCAGGGCTCTACGGATGAGTGGCACTGCATTATACATACAACATAGAATGAAATTATATAACAGATATGGTACTACGTAGAAGAAAAGTGTAATGGAAGTCAGAACAGAAAATTTAATTGCTGGAGGTTGGGCAGTGGTGCACCAGGTTAAGAACACATAGTTAAGGACCCACTTAAGGATTCTGGTTCAAGGCCCTGGCTCCTCACCTGTGTGTGTGTGTGTGTGGGGGGGGGGGGTTGCTTCACAAGTGGTGGAGCAGGTCTGCAGGTATATCTCTCCTCCCTTATCTCCCCTACCTTCTCTATTTCTGTCTTATCCAATAAAATGAAAAACATCAACAACAACAAAAGAAGAAAAGAAAAAAAAAAAACAAGCCACTAGGAGCAGTGGATTAGTAATGCGGGCATCGAGCCCCAGAGGTAACCCTGGAGGAAAAATAAAACAAAACAAAATAAAATAAATGCTAGATTTCTTCAGATATAATGTGAGCCTCACTTTTCTTATCTGTAATGTAAGAAATAATGTTGCCCCATTCAATTACTAGTCCAATCTAAAAATTCAGTGAAATTCACTCATTCATACTTTGTTCATGCACTTATTCACCCATCCAATAAAAATGTTGAGTTTTGGCAATATGCTCATTCACTAACATAAAAATACTGTGTAAATGGTAAAACATTATGGGTATTAATACTGCTATTGAAAATTAAATGACTTTGAAGATCTTTTACCATTTCATAATATGTCCAATTTAAGATACTTTAAATTAAGATATTTAAAACAAGTCAAAACAAAATCATTGGGGGGGAGGAACCTATTATTTCAGGACTCAAAAATAATTTTGTTGGCTTTTCTTTGGCTGACTAATTCATTTGACACATGCTTATTAAAAACTTAAGATACACAAGACATGCAAAAGTTCATGCTCTTTTCAGTGATCTATCCAAATAAGTTCAATCTGGTATTTTCTGTCTGTTGCATTTCTTTTGATCCAAGTATATAATAGTGAGACAAAATTCTCTACTTCCTTATAGGTGAAATACTGGAATACTCAGGAAAAGTTTTATGATACAGATTCATAGAAACAACAACAACAACAACAAATGGACGCAAAGAAACAGAAGACATGGTCTAGACTTGAGTGGAGCCACACCAAAACACCAACTGTGGTCTTTTATTGTAAGCTAATTCACACATAAAGATTTTGCATAGGCTTGAGAAAAAGTTTCAATATAATGACTGAGTTAAAGATGAACACTGAGATTTCAAAGAATTGGCTGATTTTTATGTGTTTAAAACATTGCTCCAAATCAGTTAAACTCCTAGAGTACTCTAGATGGCTTCCTAGTGCTTATAAAACAGAATGGACTCTAAAGTTGAGTGGTGTATTTGTTCAGAGGTAGCTCCCCAAATATTTTTACAAACATTTTCCTTATGAATTCTTTTCATGTGTCATTGTTCTAGTCAAGCTTGCTCTTAAGCACATTTGTTCCCATCTGAAAAGTTATTTTCTTCCATTTTCAGTTTTTTTAAACCTATGTACTTAAATTTATGATAAACATGATACCAGTTCCTTTATTTGTTCTTTGAGTTCTACTTTCATGACTCTTTTTACTTCTCTTTTGTGCTACAATTAATAGTATAGCAGTGTTTAGGTTCCATGTACCCTGTAGATTCACTATGAGTAAGAGTGACATCTAGGTTACCTTTGAACCCTGGAGACCCCAAAAGGCTAAATATTCAGCAAAGATTTGTTGAATGAATTTTAAAAACTTTTTCACACACACATTGAGTTAGTACCCAAGCACATGAAATGCTGGGGACTGAACTCAGGATCTTATCCCTGAGAGATCAGTGCTTTAATCACTGTACCACCTGCCAGGCTGTGATGAATAAGAATTTGTAAAAAAAAAAAAAAAAATCAAATGAAGGGAGTACTGAAATGCTAAAATTAGAGTCTACCTATATAGCCCTCATTGTAATATAATTTCTCTATCTGTCCTAGTTCCCTTAACTAAATTCTCTGATAAAAGGCAGGGACTCTAATTTTATTATTATTACTTATATTTTTCAGTACACTCATCAAAGACTCACAGAATGTGCTGACGGATTGGTGACACATGCAATAACAGCATCTTGAGGAGCTACCTAGCAAAGGCAGCACCCTCTGTCCTTCCCCCTGGAACTGGCTTTTGAATAATATTGCTATGGAATCCCAGTGAGTGCTATACTATTTAAAATCTACCTATTAGTGTTTTCAAATAATGGAAAGGTAACAAGGTATATAATAACACATAATGCATAAACACATAAGATATGAAGCTGTATATATGTTGTATAGCTCAGCAACCATAGTTTTCCTCGTATCTTAAAGTTTATGATTAGAAATGCTCCAGAAGAGATATCTTAGAAATGGCTTAGGTTATTTTCTTTTTAATATAATTCTTCCTTACATTTTTAAAAATAAAAATCTTGGCACTACGTTTGCTAGAAATGACATATGCAGACAGTTCCTTTACAGACAGTCCTCTCCTTCTAACTACTTATTCTTCTTTTCCCCAAGTTTCTGATGCTCATTTATCTTTCATTAAAGCTTAAAAATTGCTAGTTTTTTCTTTGATAAGTTTTTATTTTAAACTCACACAAAAATAAATGAGAGCTAGAAAACATTGACCATTTTGTTTAGGTCCCTATTATCCAAGAATTTAGTTCTTCACCACTATGATTCAAAGCTGTCACATAAAACCAATAAGCACAGGTTAGTAACTTGGATTATGATATACACTTAATAAGTAAGGTATGCAGACTTGAAAAATGCTAGTAGTCATAGGAACTTTGATAATGGAATGGCTTCCAGATTAAGCAATTTACAAAATCCCATCTCAAAGCAGATACATGTGGCATGCTAAATATGTACAGCAGAAACTTCTGGTTATTGGTCTAGAGAAAGACCCTGCTATTAAGTTATAATCCAGGTATCACCTAAGAGATAAGCAGCAATATATACAGGACATTAACTTAGTGTAGGATATTTACTTTTCAGTGGGATATTGCCTTGGTTAAGTTACATGTCTCCTCTAATCTTTTTTTATTTACAGAATGCCATGCAACTAAGTGCTAAATGTTACTTATTTGTTCTCAACAAGAAACAGCTTAGAACTTCATGAGATAAAAAGAAAATGACCGGAAAACCTTGTTAGCAGCTAACATCATCACATAAAGTAGGAATACACAACCCAGTCTGGAGAAAAATGTTATCATTTAACAGATAAAACATGTCTCAGAATAAAAATTAACTATTTTTTGGTGTGTGTGTGTGTGTGTGTGTGTGTGTGTGTGTGTATACCAGGTCTTGTCAACTTTCAGGGAACAGGAAATTGATCTCACAGTATGAAGTTAAGCTGAGTCTGTCTCGTATTTAGTATGATCACATAATCATGTTGATCATAACACTAATAATAACTACTGCTAATAATAAAACAGCAACAATAAGAGGGCATCTGTTTTTTTTAACATATATGGGCATACTTGCTGGGCTGACTTTTTTTTTCTTCTTTTTCTCGAAACTAGAAGTCATTACTGGCAGCTTTCATGCTGCTCTGTGCAATTCAGCTCCAGCTCCTTTTGGGTTTACAGCCTTAGGCTGTGGTCTTTGGGGAGCAGAGTGGAAATGGATTTTCAGACAGGAAAGCAGGTAGAGAAAATAATACCTGCTGGGAGCTCAGACTATCTTTGTGTGACGAAATGTCTGTATTTATGTGTGCGCCTCTGTTCCCTCCAGAGAAACTGGAAGGTGAGTGGAGATGAGAGGTGAGGAGGAGCAGGGGCGGAGAGGGCAGTACCTACTCTGAGCCTGAAGTCACCCCAATGAGTCACCTTGACTCCTAGGTCCTACTCTACCTCCCAGGTCTGCAGTGGTGGGCTGACTGCAAATGGTCCTGGGGGAAAAAATACTCTGATTTGGAAGGGAGAAGGGAGCCAGCCAGGGGCTGGTAGGTGTATGGCTTTAAAATCACTGCTGTTTGAGTCAAGTCAGGCAACAAATGATAAATGAGAGATGGAAGGATGAGGAAAGGAAGGGGGAGGGGTAAAAGGGAGGGAGGTATGGTAGAGCCACACACAGAGAGATTTCTAATTCTACTAGATTGCTAGAAAAACAGCATTATAGAAATTACCTACAAGGCATTTTCCTTCCTTTTGTGAGATCCTGAAATATGGAAGACAGCAAATTGAATAAAGACTCTGATTTTTGGGTCAGGCAATGAAGCACCGGGTTAAGTTGGTTAAGTTCACAAGGCACCATGCACATGGACCTAGATTCAAGCTCCTGGTCCCCCACCTTCAGGGGGAAAGCTTTGTAAGCAGTAGACCAGGGCTGCAGGAGTCTCCCTTCCTCTCTATCTCCTCTCCCCGCTCAATTTCTCTCTGTCCTATAAAATAAAAAAAAGGAAAAGAGGAAAAAAGAGGAAAAATGGCTGTTGGAAGTGGAATATTTGTCCTACAGGCAACAAGCCCCAGTGACAACTCTGGTGACAACAACAACAAAAAACAACTCCGATTCTGGCCCTAGGTTGTTGAATGGTGAAATATAGTAATTCCTGTGTTGGGCAGATGTGGAATGTGCATAACTTTGTGACAATAGTCATATAAGGCAACCACAACAAAGTGATCAAAGTAACAATAATATGTCTAAAAAGACTAATGCAATCAGAAAACATCAATAAAATTAAATTAAAAAAAGATTTGAAAAAAAACAAAACACAACAAAATCCCGTGCTGAAACAGACTCAACATTTTGAAGGGCACAGGCTCATTTATTGTAATTAGCAAAGTGACTGAAGGGAAATAAAAACCCTTTGATTCTGTATCATTAAACATGTAATTCTCACTTTACATCCTAAGTATCTCTTTACGTTTTCCTCCTGACTTAAAACAGAACACAAGTTTTCTTCACAACGGACTTCCTTCTTCACACAGGTCACCAAATAAAATGTGCAAAACTCTTTTTATTGTACCCTTAAAAGACTAAATCAGGGTTAGCTTTTTTTTTTTTAAATATCCCAGTTCAGTTTTTGATATATGATTGATCTTTAGCTTCAATGTCAACTACCTCAGTGGCCTTATGGAAGCTGCTTTTCACTGAAGTATTTTTTAAATAAAATACTTTAAATAAAATGAGGGAGTCGGGCTGTAGCGCAGCAGGTTAAGCGCAGGTGGCGCAAAGCACAAGGACCGGCATAAGGATCCCGGTTCGAACCCCGGCTCCCCACCTGCAGGGGAGTTGCCTCACAGGCGGTGAAGCAGGTCTGCAGGTGTCTATCTTTCTCTCCTCCTCTCTTTCTTCCCCTCCTCTCTCCATTTCTCTCTGTCCTATCCAACAACGACAACAACAATAATAACTACAACAATAAAACAACAAGGGCAACAAAAGGGAATAAATAAATAAAAATTAAATTAAATTTAAAAAAATACTTTATTGAGCTAAGACTGGTTTATAAAATGCATAAGTTTCAGGTGTGTAGTTTTATAATCCATTGACTATCATGTAAATTTAGGTCAGAGCACCTCTGTCATCTGGCAAAGTTTCAGAAGTTATTAGGAAGGGTGTGTCATACAGTCAAAGTTTTATGATACTGAAAATAATAAACTATATGTAAGAATGCTTCCTTTGCCAACAAACTCTCAAATACACTGTAGGTACTTCGTTGGCATTACTTCTCACACGAAAAAAAAAAATTGAGTCAGAAAAATGCCCAATGTAAATGGGAAGAATCTGAGTAAGAACCCATGTTTTTGGTCATACCACAAACTCAGTGGAGTTCATACTAGAGTAATAAATTTAGTTATACAATGTGCTTCTATCTCCTCTCTTTTTCTACCCTGGCCCCACTTAGCATTGCATTAATAAGATGACCCACATAAATTGGTATAACAAAAATTAAAGAGTTCACCCAATGCAAAAATTTTCCTTTCAGATACACCCATTTCTATTTAATTATTTTATGCAGTGATTTTCACACAAGCCAAGCGAAATTTGAATTGAAAGTGAGTTGTCCATTTAAATAGCTCTGCCAAGTCGTTCATTAAAAATATGGTACTCAAAGTGCAAGGGCTGGCGTAAGGATCCCGGTTCGAGCCCCAGGCTCCCCACCTGCAGGGGAGTCACTTCACAGGCAGTGAAGCAGGTCTGCAGGTGTCTATCTTTCTCTTCCCCTCTCTGTCTTCCCCTCCTCTCTCCATTTCTCTCTGTCCTATCCAACAATGAACAACATCAACAATGACAATAATAATAACCACAATGAGGCTACAACAACAAGGGCAACAAAAGGGGGAAAAAATGGCCTCCAGGAGCGGTGGATTCATGGTGCAGGCACCGAGCCCAGCAATAACCCTGGAGGAAAAAAAAAAAATATGGCACTGTGTAAAAGAGGTCACTACAAATGATCTGTGACCTTTATAAACATGTCAAATGAATGCATGGAAATAAAATATATTTTAAAATATTCTTGGGAAAGCATAAAACACTATCTACATATGCAATATTGTTCAAATCACTTTTACTATCACACAGTTAATTGTAAGATTATATAGAGACATTTGGGGATGAAAATTTCTAGAGCTAAATAAAAATTTATACAAAGGGCTGTACTGAAAATAAAGAATTACTTAAGTGGGCACAAATTCCATATTTAATGTACTTACTGAGTTAGTGAGAACTTGGCTTAGAAATAGGATCACTCTGGGGGACCAGGTGACAGCACAGCAGGTTAAGCGCACATGGCTTGAAACGCAAGGACCAGTGTAAGAATCCCAGTTCGAGCCCCGGCTACCCACCTGAAGGAGAGGGTCCCTTCACAAGTGGTGAAGCAGCTCTGCAGATGTCTATCTTTCTCTCCCCCTCTCTGTCTCCCCTCTTCTCTTGATTTCTCTCTGTCCTATCCAACAACAATGACAGCAATAACAACAACAATAATAAGCACAACAACAATAAAACAACAAGGACAACAAAAGGGAAAAAAATAGGCTCTAGGAGCAATGGATTCATGGTGCAGGCACTGAGCTCCAGCAAGAACCCTGGAGGCAAATAAATAAATAAATAAATAAATAAAATAAGAACTAGCATCACTCTGGCAACATGATGCTGGATATTAGAGAAAGAACCACATTTTTCTTTTTCTTTTTTGTAATTAATGAGAGAAAGAGAAGAACAGAGCAGAGAGTGAGAGAACCAGAGAATTGTTCTAATACATGAATGGCTAATGAGGATAATTTCTGGAACCATCTGTTCCACCCCGGTTCCATGGCTGCCAGTTCTTAGCAACATCGCCCCGCCAGATATTCGTCGGGATGCGGCATCATCTAAGTTCATTTCCCACGTCTACGCTCGACCGGACCTGCCAATATACGCGGATATCTTCGCCCACCCTGTCCAACGCTTGACGTCTCGTCATCCAATCTGGTCCCCTAGGCCTACACTGAACTTCTCTGTTCCAGACTCTTGGAAACAGAGTTGGCAGTCAGCTGAGGTAAAGAACAAACACCTCATCACAGACCCCTGCAAGCGTCAACCCGGCTTGGACCTAGCACGTTATGATTGGGCTCTCCTCAATCGCTATGGAACAGGCCATGGCCGGTGCGCCGCTATGTTCCATCGCTGGGGAGCCAGAGACGACCCGAACTGCCCCTGCGGCTACAGACAGACTATGACCCACATAGTCAACGACTGCCACCTCTCCAGATTCAAAGGAGGTCTCGAAACTTTACATCAGGCTCAACCTGACGCTGTTGACTGGCTATGGAAGAAGGGCAAACGCTAGAAGAAGAAGTGGCTAGAGATAGAACTTTGGACCTTATGCTTGAACATCCAACACAGTATACACTGGGCCACCTCCAAATGCTTAGTCTAATTTCTTTAGAGCCATCTTTGAAAATTAGTAGAAATTATTCAAGTATGAATCTTTAATTTTTTCTCTTATTTAAAACTTTCTCTTCTTTTCATCTAGCATACTTTGTATTTTCTCTTCTAAGCAAGCAACGCAGTATAGATCGCCTATCAACCTCCTCCCTGTAACATGCTTGGAATTGCTGGATAAAAGTATCTTTTGACGAGTTAATCCTGTATATCTATTGAGTAATAATTTGCCAGGCTCTGTTTCAGGCATTAAGGATACAGCAGTGAACAAAACCAATAATTTTAGACCACTGGTGAAACTTACACTTTTGGCTTAGATAACTGAATTAGAAAGAAAGAATGAGCCAGAAACAGGATCACATGAAAGCATGTGATCTGATGCTGTAGATTCCCTAAGGAGATCTGCCAGCCACTGGAACCTTTTTAACGTACAGGGTAGTGACAAGGGAAAATGCCTGCGTTGTTACTGAGCCCCCATTTTAAGGACTGAATCCTTCCCAGTGCTTCACCTCAGTCTAAGAATAAACTTTAAAAACCTTCTCATTGCAGAGGGAACAATAAGGAATACCTGCTGCGTTTTGAAAAAGGGCAGATGATGAACAAAGCAAATCCTGAAAATTTCAACCAGCAGCTGGACTTCTGTGCAGTTGGACTATGACATTGAACTTTTTACTATGAATAGTTCCAAAGCCAGAAGACTATGTGTGTGTCTTGAGTCAACAGTGACCTGCCCCTCCCATAAAAAAAACATAGGAGAAACAAATGCTTAGATTAGTACATGCTAAAAAACTCAGATTAGTACATGCTCAATCCAAGTCACTTAGAATTTTCAGAGATAAAACCTTGTTTTCGGGGGTCAGGTGGTAGCGCAGCAGGTTATCTGCACGTGGTGCAAAGAGCAAGGACCAGATTAAGGATCCTGGCTCGAGCCCCCGGCTCAGCACCCCACCTATAGGGGAGTCGATTCACAGATGGTGAAGCAGGTCTACAGGTGTCTTTCTCTCCCTGTCTCTGTCTTCCCCTCCTCTCTCCATTTCTCTCTGTGCTACCCGACAACGACAACATCAATAACAACAACAGTAAAAAAAGGGCAGTAAAAGGGAATATATATATATATATATATATATATATATATATACATAAAACTTTGTTTTCAGTGAATTTAGAGTCTAGAGTTAAATTTAAGATGAAACATTTCACTCCCTGCTAAAATGTACAGAAAGAACAAGTAGCAAAATTTATCTCCTCCCCAAAATTTTAGAAAACACAACCATTCTAAATATTCTTACTTTTTGATTTGATGGTTAAGCACTTAAAATAAATTAAAATGACAGGAATAAGACAATATGAGCGTCTGAGGAATAGCTTGCTGGCTAGGGCATGCTTTCTGTGAAGCAGGCAGCCCATGCCTGATCCTCAGAACCACAGGGAAGCACTACAAAACCTGGAAAGCTCCAATGCTATGCACCTTCTCCTTCTCTCTTCATATTTGAAGTAAAAATAATGGAAATAGTTGGTGTGGGTACAGTGAAATTGTACATATGAGAGGTCTTGGTGCCAAAAGGAAGAAGCAATCTTTTAATTAGTAGAATTATATAAGTAGTGTAAGTAAAGCCATTAACATTAGAAACACACTAGATGGATTAAAGAGGACAATAGATACAGATGTACAGAAAATTAATGAAGTGGAAAACAGATCTGGAAAAATCACTTAGAGGGCATAAAAAATAAAGTGTATTTAAACATGAAAAAGTAGTTTAAGAGAAAAAAAATAGTGAGGAAAGTGTTACAAAAGGAAAGGGTAGTTTTCTTTGTAATTACATAACTAGCTTTTCCCAAAGTTCCTAAGAACATTCTTATGGACTGTTGATTATATATAACATGTTTACAGATCTCACACAAATTCATATGAATTAGCTCTCCTATTTTTATTACAGGATCATACATTTCTTGGATATTTTATTTTAAAAATTATTTTGAATGCAACACTTCTTTTTGAAGATATTTCGGCTTATATTATTGCTGATCAAAGGTGTGTAGTTAATCTAGAATGTCATGTACCCAAATCTATTTCAATAGTTGAGAATAAATATAAATGACTATCATTTGCTTGTTAAAGCAATGCATTCTGCAATGTACTTAATACTAGCAATGCCCCAGACAGTATCATCCTCTGTAAGTTTCTTACTTTGGCATAATGATTTCCTGTAGAAATATGTATATGAAACTTACCAATTATATACGCACTAAAAACTGAATAAAACCTTTTAAGTGTCTCTATATCTTCAGGATAAGCAACATATAAAGAAGACAAGCAAACTGAGTCTATGAAATAAGGCAGAATTTGCTATCCTTTTCAGATAGCACATTCTTTTGTAACAAAGAAAGTATCTGGTAAAAAAGTAAGAGTACTAAGGAAAGAAAATAGGAAACATGAAGTTGAGTAATTGCTTTAACTAAATGTAACCGCATCAATTAACTTCTGAACTTGAGGGTTTTTAAGGTTTGTTTATTTATTTATGAAGATTTATTTATTAATGATGGGGAGGGAGAGAACCATCACTTTGGCAGGTACATGCAATGCTTAGGACTGAACCTGGGACCTCATGCTTAAGAGTCCAATGCTTTAAACTACTGCATCACCTCCCATGCTCTTATGTATTTCTTTTAAATAAGAAAGAGATAAGAGCACCATTCTATTCTCAGTCATGGTAATGTTAAGAGACTGAAACAAGGACTTCTGGGATCTCCAGCATTTAAGTGTGATATGTTACTGCTACAGTATCTCCTATCCACTTCCGTTTTTTGTTTTTTTTTGGCCCATGTAATGGGGGGGGATTTGATACAATGAATTCTATAGTTCATAGTTTTAGAATTCTCTTTATTTTATGTATAATGCTTTGTTGGAAAATATTAGCTTTGATATAACTACTATAAATATAAGGTAATTAAAAAAAATCCATCATGCACTCAAAGAACGCATAGGAAAAAGCTTGTGGTTTACTGCTGACTTCTCTTCTGGAGAATACATTTTAGAAGTTGCTCCTTAAAATAAAAAGATCTACAGAAGAAAAAACACTAGGCAGAGCCTGGACTGGAGTTGGTGTATTGCACCAAAGGAAAGACTCTGGGGTCGGTGGGGAGGAGAGTACAGGTCCTGGAAAAGGATGGCAGAGGACCTAGTGGGGGTTATATTGTTAAGTGGAAAACTGACAAATGTTATGCATGTACAAATTATTGTATTTACTATTGACTGTAAAACACTAATCCCCCAATAAAGAAAAAAAGGATTTAAAATAGAAGTACTATGAAAATTCCACCATAATAATTCATGTCAGAAATACTACCATGTCATTATATGTAAGTTTTAAAACTAGTATTTTATTTTACAAAAGAAGGTATTCATATCGCTTTAAGTTGTGACCTGTACAATTTTCAGGTAGATTTTTAAAAAACATTGTTTACCAAATATTTCAATATTAAAATTGCTCATGATAAGAAGTATGTAGAGCCAAAGTGACTAAACAGTGGTTTATGCACCATGCCCACAATGCCTGAGGCCCTACAGGGTCCAGATTCAATCCTTGCATATGAGCCAGATTTGAGCAGTGATCTAATTTCTCTTTCATTAAAATAAAATGAAATAAAAGTAGTTATGTCAAAGTTCCTGGATGCAACTTATATAAGTAAAAGAAAACTTCCCTGTTCTTTTAAAATTTGGGTTTTATTTTTGTTCTTTTAAAATTTGTAATGAAAATTTTAAAAATTTTAATTCTAATAATTAGTTTCAGACACATGAAATTTGGCCAACTTTATCTGGACTTCTAAAATATTTCAGCTATTACTAGAAAAGTAATTGGTTAGAGAAAACAAGGCATCCCAAATCCTACTGGTATTGTTCCTCCACTAAATACTAATTTTGCCAGTGATTTTTTTCCCCCAGATATAGTACCTGATGATTTTGTTTAAAGACAAAAACAGAAAATGTAGAGAGGCAGAGAAAGAGAAAACAAGAGAGAGAGAAAACATGATACAACATCCAAAGATTCTTTCAATAAAGTGAGGGCCAGGCTTAGACCTGGCTCCTCACACGGCAAAGGAGCGGCAAAGGAACGCACTATCCAGGTGAACTATTCTGTCAGTCATGATATTGTATTTGTTACTGCAGTTAATATTGACTAAAGCATCTGTAAATGTTTTACACTGAAGTAGACTTAAATTTTCTAAGTTCTGTTCATTGATATTACTGCCTTTTTACAGAAGCGTGTATCATTTCAAGCATCAAATGTTATGTAGATGCAAGCAACTTCAGTGGAATCTCTATACTCTTTGTATTCTGAGCATGTGCAATGAGAGATATCTGTTTATGAAACCAAATCATGTATTGAAACTCTTCGATTAAGCTGAGGCAAGCATACAGAATTCCCTTCTTTTTCATTAATCATTAGGGTATATATATATTTGTAGTCATCAGGGTTTCACTACTCAGGGTTGACTTTATTTAGATAGAGGGGGGAAAAACCACCACAGCACTGAAATTTCCTCCAGTGTGGTGGGAGCTGGGCTTGGTTTGTAACTGTGGCAAAGTAATTGTACTATCTAGGGGAGCTATTTTATCACTTGGGGATAGTCTGAACGCAATATGTATTCCTGATACATTCATCACTGAGCATCAATGGAAGGCAGGACAATACATTGAAAAAATACTTAAATTATAAAAAGCAGTGTCAAAATGAGATCCAGTATATGAAAATGCTTGTAAAGTGCAACATACTACAGAAACGTGTGCTACTAGTTTTTTTGGAGACAATAATGATTTCTGTTTTATAAGGTTTTGATGTGCCTTTCAAAATAATTTTAAGTCGGGAGTCAGGCGGTAGCTTAGTGGGATAAGCGCTAGTGGCGCAAAGCCCAAGGACCAGAGTAAGGATCCCAGTTCGTGCCCCCCGCTACCCAGCTGCAGTGAAGTCACTTCACAAGCGGTGAAGCAGGTCTGCAGGTGTCTTTCTCTACCCTCTCTGTCTTCTCCTCCTCTCTCCATTTCTCTCTGTCCTATCCAACAACAACGACATCAATAACTATAACAAGGGCAACAAAAGAGAATAAATAAATATTTTAAAAAATAATTATAAGTCGATGAAGATAACGAGCCTCCATGTTACTATCGGGTGCTGATTGACACTAGAAATTCTCCTTTCAAAATAGAGGTTTAAAAAGAAGCAGGTAGGGAGAAAACTGAGTGATAGCCCAGTGGGTTAAGCACACATGGCCCAAAGCGCAAAGACCGGCTAAGGATCCTGTTTGGAGCCCCCAGCTCCCCACCAGCGGGGGGGGGGGGGGGGGGGGGGGAGTCACTTCATGAGCGGGGAAGGTCTGTAGGTATCTGTCTTTCTCTCCCCCTCTGTATCTTCCCGTCCTCTCTTGTTTTGTCTCTGTCCTAACCAACAAAGGCAGCAATAATAGCAACAAGGGCAACAAATGGGGAAAAATGGCCTCCAGGAGCAGTGGATTTATAGTACAGACACTGAGTCCCAACAATAACCCTGGAAGTAAAAAAAAAAAAGGGAATGATCTGATTTTAAGCAAGCAAATACTTTAGTGTCAGTATATTAAAAATCTTCACAGGAGAGGTAAGTGAACACCGATTTACAGTGGAGAAAAGTTTTAGTGTATCAGTCTACTTGGGGTACGATAAGGAATATTACAGATTGGGTGACTTCAAAAGCAGAAGGTAATTTTATCAATAGCTCTAAGGGTTAGAAGTCCAAGAACAAGAGCAGATAGAGTCATTTTCCAGAAAGGGTTATCTCCTTGGCTTGTAGACAGTCACCTCACATTGCAAAAGTTATCCTGATTTACAAAGACACTAATTTTGTTAGATCAAGACCCCAATATACTATCTCATGTAACTGAGTCAACCTGGGGGTTGAGGGGGTTAGAGCTACAAAAAATAAAATTGTGGGGACATAGGCATTCTGTTAACACATGAGTTCAAGTCTTCTGTCTGAGATATAGTACTGTAAATTCAGTAAATCAATTTCCTACTTTAAATTCTGATTTCCAATCTCCAAAGTGAGAGCAATAATCACACTTTTTAGAGTTTTGTGAGGATTAAGAAAGAATGCTTTAGGGAGTTGGGTGGTAGCAAAGCAGGTTAAGCACATGTGGCGCAAAGCGCAAGGACCAGCGTAAGGATCCGGGTTCAAGCCCCCTGGCTTCCCACCTGCAGGGGACTCGCTTCACAGGTGGTGAAGCAGGTCTGCAGGTGTCTATCTTTCTCTTCCCTTCTCTGTCTTCCCCTCCTCTTTCCACTTCTCTCTGTTCTATCCAACGACAGCAACAACAATAATAATAACCACAACAATGATAAAACAACAAGGGAAACAAAAGGGGGAAAATGGCTTCCAAGGAGCAGTGGATACATGGTGCAGGCACTGAGCCCCAGCAATAACCTTGGAGGCAAAAAAAAAAAAAAAGAATGCTTTAGTGGCCAGGCCTTGGTACACTTGGTTAAGCACATATATCACCATACACAGGGACCCAGGTTTGAGGGGGAGGGGATGCTGTGAAGCAGGTTTACAGGTGTCTATCTTCTCCTCTCTCTCTCTCCCTCTCCCTTCTAAATTTCTCTTTGCTCTATCAAGTAAAGTAGAAAAAAACACACTAAAAAATGGCCACTGGGTGCTGTGGATTTGTCATGCTGACACTGATTCCCAGCTAGCAATCATGGCAATAAAGGAGAGTGGTAATGAATTATAGAATATTTTTATAAACCTCCAAGTGCTATTTTAATGTATGAGTCTTTTTAGCTGGACTTTTTCTACTTTTTCAAATAAAGCAACACAGTTATTATTTATTTATTTTGCTAAAGATGAGGTTTATGTGTGAGCCTGTCTATAAAATTCTTTCTGCAAAGCGACCTTTCAATTTTCATTCCTCAATTTACAAAGACAAAAACATCTATATTTCAAAAGTATCTCAAATACAGTTTCACTAGAGTTTGCTTAAGATAATATATCACTCTAGTGAAGGGTGGGAAGAATGTACATTATGGCAGAAATAATTTCCTGCCTGTGCAGGGTGGCTGGCCAATATCTGCTTCGATCCTATAAGTTTAGCTCATACTGAATTTGTGTTCTTTGCATTTAAAGGAACAGACTAGAAAATGATGCTCCCACTGAAACATTTGGAAATGCAAAGATGAATGAAACAACTTTATGTTTTATGGCATTTACTTTGAAAATCTGATTAAGATAGATGTCTTTAGCTCATAATTCTTCAATGTCACGTTGTCATAGTTCCCATCAGCAAGATGTTTTAAAGGCTTTCGATTAATATTGCATGCCAGAACTGAAATTACATCCTTTGTCGTTTAGTTCTTAATGGTGCAAGTGATATCTATCAAGTAGTGTTTTATGAAGCGTGTGTGATTTTTATTGCAGGCTGTTTTCACAAATCTTTTTAAGGTTTCAGAAAGACTGCTTAGGGTTTACAATAAATATACCCTTCTGTTGAAAAATCATAACAATTCTTAAAACTGAAGTGAAACTTGTATGATCAGAATTTATTTATCAATAAAAAGGTCTTCTACTTGAATTGGCTGCAGTATTTGCTTAGCCTTGAGTATATATGCTTTTTGTACAAAGGATTTAGCAAATCACCTTATTTTACTATGTAAAATGTGTCATTCATATATATATATATATATATATACACACACATTATATATATTATATATGTATATATATTCACAAAACCTTCATCAGTAATGATGTACAACATCTGCCTAGTAAGGAAAATATGTTGTATTTGGATAAAGTATACACTAACTATTGAATGCTAACTGGTTTTGCATTACAAAGGAAAACATTTTATTTTTTTAATGTAATCATTAATTTAAGTATCTAATATCCTGATATTAATTTCAAAATATCCTGATATTAATTTCAAGATATCTGAAACAAACAATTTAAATGAATGTCACTTTCATTTGTTAAATATTCAGAGATAATATCAGATTCTCACATTTAAGTTAGGAGGATGGATGTGGAAAAAAAAAACAACTCTTACAATTGATTTCTTTTTCTTTGCTTTGAACAAAACCAACACGGTTAGGTCCTAACTCTATCAGTAATATATCCTACCTTCGGGTCTTGATTCCCTTTACCTATAGAATTAGGGAATAAACTGTGACTTCTAGTGTCTTTATTTCAGCTTTTTAAAAAATCTTTAATTCTGTACTGCTTTAAATGTATGTGTGTATGTGTACATATATATACTCAGTTTAAATTTCTGGTTGCTAACTTTAAGCCCCAAATGCTATTATGCTTTTTCACTTTTCACTTTACAAAATATATAAATCTATTCTAGATCGAACAACTGATCAAAAACATTATGGAGGACAATAGCAAGGGGTATATTCTTGGATATATCTCCCTTGGGCCATATCTCCGGAGTTGATGTAGGATAAGGCTGGCTACATCTCCCTTGAGCTAGCTGTGGTCTTTTGGGAACTCACAGACATGTGGCTTTTGCCAACTATACGTCTGCTATAAAAGGGAATAAAAACATTAACATTAAGATCGACATTCTTCTAGAGCACTGCCATGCACATTCATCTTGTTTGGATAATTGCACATTTAAAATTAGAGACTACTTATCTGGTTCTAGACTTTAGGGAATTAGGCACAAGGAAAAGATTTTTTTCAAATCCTAATTCCCATGGCAGATCACTGCAATTCTCATTAATTCTGTAAGGAAGAGCTTGCCTTTCCTTCAATGTTTACTTGGATTTTTTTTTCTTCTGTGTACAGTTTACTGAAGGAATAGCAATAGTTCACTTTAAAAACATTCTCTCCATTAGCTAGAATCGATTTTTTAAAGCATTCCAACACGTCCATATCCAGTCTCTAACGATTCCTTTAACCCCTGATACTCAAAATTTCTGTGTGCTTAAAAGATAATGCTCTTTATTTAAAAGTTTAAAAACAAAACAAACAAACAAAAAAACCCTGCATGTTTTCCCTACATTTTGTGGTCTTTTATCTTTTTTTCCTTCCTTCTTCCCTCCTTTCCTTCCCTTTTGCTTGACTAGTAAATACAGAGAGGAGATACTAAAAATCTAAAAAGTAGTCACTAAGGATCTGAGCTGTTACTTCATAGATCCTAAAACCAAAAAAAAAAAAAAAAAAGGGGGTGTTGGGGGGGTGGGCGAAGGAGTAAGAGGAGAAGCAGCTTCATAGGGAAAAAGGAAACCCACAAAGGAAATTAACACTCATTAAAGCTTATTAAACTCATTATGTTGTGTGCTCAGCATACACTATTTTTATTTAATTTCACCACAATCTTAAATTGTTGGTATTTGTTTGTATTCATAAGCAGGGGCAAAATGGTCAGAGAAATTCAGAACTTGGCAATGGTCACAGAATATGACTTCAAAGCTTTCCAGATACAGATTTCTAGAGGAGTAACTATTTTTTTTGTCAGCTTTGCTTTAGGTGTATTGTCAAGAAGAAAGTGAAGAGGAACCAGTTCCATAGAAACTCAATTTTAAATTGAAGGAATGCTTGTTTTTTTTTTTTTTAGTCTGGAGTCTCAATGTTGTTGTTTTTTTTTTTTAAACATCAGCATGAAGACCACAACTCAGCAGTATGAGGGACTTTCTTTAATGACAAGAAAACGGCACTGAAATTTAAATGGAAGAGAAGAAAAATAATTTGGAGGATGATTTCTAGTATTATAAAGATATAAGGAGTTTTAACAGTTTTTAGTGTGGGGGCAGCTCTTTCTTTCATCATTCTCCTCCTCTTTCTCTTCCTCTTTTATTTATTTATTTGTTTATTTTTTTTGTGGTGCCTGGGCCTCGTACATGTATAATACCACTACTCCTGGGGCCATTATTTTCATTATTTATAACATTAATATTTATTATAATCAAAGCACCTACTGCCTAGCTTTGGCTTATGGTAGTGCCAAAGGTTGGGCCTGAAACTTCTAAGGCTTAGTCTTTAAGTCTTTTTTGTGTACCCAGTATACTATCTCCTTAGCACCAAGTTGACACACAGAGAGAGGACAGACACTACAGCATCACATCATTACCCAAGGATGTTCCCCCAGTGTCACCCAGGGTACTCCACTGTGGTGTTAGACATGAGACCGGATGTTACACATAGACGGTGCATGCCCTACTAGATGAGTTATCTTCTGGCTTCATGGTTCATTTTGAAACTTTCAGAAGCCAGTTCACTATTTTCTCAGGCTGACAAGCAAAAAGTGTTATGTTAAAAAGCAAGAACCTATATATTATTCCCTTTCTTCTTCTTTCTCTTTTTTTCTTTTTTTTTTTTTTTTAATTTTTTATTTAATAAAGGATTAGTGAACAAAGGCATAAGGTAGGAGGGGTACAACTCCACACAATTCCCACCACCCAATCCCCATAACCCACCCTATTCCCTTTCTTCTTAATCTTGTTAGTATCTTGGAGTTGGAAGGTTATTTTAGAAACTCACAAAAGTTGCTAATGCAAACATAAAATATCTTACTGATGTTCTTAAGGGATCATTCAAGTTATCAAATCAAACAATACTGCAAAACACAACAACCATAGGCTCATCTTTGATTATCATTGCAATTTACAGACAAATATTTGAGACAGCATTATTAAAAGTTAATGACCTTCTGGTTTGTAATGAACTAGTAACTCATTAATTTTGTACTTCCGTCATTTATTGCCATGTTCCTATTCTTGTGGAATCATAAAAATTGGGCAAAACTTTATACAAAACAACACTTTCTTCTCTAATAATTCTTTATTTAAAAGTTTCCTGATCCCTGAATTCTTGGAACCTGTTGTTAGAAATCCTACTGATTTTTACCCATGCCTCTATGCTTATAAGAACATGATTTTTAAGTGTTAAACTTATGGACAGTATACAAACAATTTGAAAAAGAACAAAATTGTAGGTTATATTAACACATTTTCTAGTTGGCTTTTTTTTTTAATGTCAACGCAATTAGGAGAAGCACATTTTAAATACATAATTTGACTCAAAAATATACTTCAAAATCAAGTGACAAAGACAGATGCAATTAAATGATTACTCAAGCAAAGTGGAGGGTATTCTAACAAAGAATGCTAATTAACTTTCAAACAATGAATATCGTGAAATAAGAGTTACACACTATGCATTACTGCACATGCAACAATGAAAAGTGACCCCAGAAACACTTCAAATTAAATAAAAAACATTCCCCACATAATTAGCAATCAAAGCTGAATCATCAGACTTAGTAGTAAACATTATACCCTGGCACCAAGTTAAAGCAGGTAAGCTTTCAAAGAGAATGTGATGGTGTCTGCCATGCCTTCATTCATGCTTGTTGCTCACAGAGACTGTATAATGAAAACACTTTCTGACTTCAAGACAAGGCAGAAATATGAAGATTTATAACTGAAGCTGTCAAAAGGGGAAAGTTTCACTCACAATGAAATGGTCACATCATGCTCTAGTTTTCATCCTAATTAAACACACGAGAAACATTTCTTTGTCAAGGCGCAGCAAATGTGTTGATAAAAAGAGACTCGTGGCTTGGGAGGCTATGTAGAGGACAAAGTGTTTGAATGTCAAGCTTGATGTCCTGAGTTCGACACCGGGCATCACATGTGCCAAAGTGATCTTCTGGTTCTCGTTTGTTCTCATAAACAAATACATAAAATAAATTTAAAATAGGGGGTCGGGCAGTAGTAAAGCAGATAAAGCACACATGGCATGAAGCGCAAGGACCCCTGCAAGGATCCTGGTTCCAGCCACTGAGTCCCCACATGCATGGGCGTCGCTTCAAAAGCAGTGAAGCAGGTCTGTAGGTGTCTATCTTTCCCTGTCTCTGTCTTCCTCTCCTCTCTCCATTTCTCTCTGTCCTATCCAACAACAGTGATGACAACAATAACAACAAGGGCAAGAAAATGGGGGAAAATGGCTTCCAGGAACAGTGGATTCGTAGTGCAGGCATAGAGTCCCAGGGATAATCCTGGAGGCAAAAAACCAAAAAACAAACAAACAAAATTTAAATATATATAACAGTGAGCCAGTTGGTGCTGCACTGGGTTGAGCACACATGTTACCTAATGTGCAAGGACCCGAGCGCAAGCCCTTAGTCCTCACTTGCAAGGGGGAAGCTTCACAAGCAGTGCTTCAGGTATCTTTCATTCTTCTGGGGAGTTGCTTCACAGGCGGTGAAGCAGGTCTGTGGGTGTCTGTCTTTCTCTCCCCCTGTCTTCCCCTCCTCTCTCCATTTCTCTCTGTCCTATCCAACAACGAACGACATCAAAAACAACAATAATAACCACAACAAGGCTACAACAAGGGCAACAAAAGGGGGAAAAAGGGGGTCGGGCGGTGGCACAGTGGGTTAAGCGCATGTGGCGCAAAGCGCAGGGACTGGCATAAGGAACCTGGTTCAAGCCCCCGGCTCCTCACCTGCAGGGGAGTCGCTTCACAGGCGGTGAGGCAGGTCTGCAGGTGTTTATCTTTCTCTCCCCCTCTCTGTCTTCCCCTCCTCTCTCCATTTCTCTCTGTCCTATCCAACAATGAATGACATCAACAATGGCAATAATAATAACCACAATGAGGCTATAACAACAAGGGCAACAAAAGGGGGGGGGGAATGGCCTCCAGTGTTGTTTTTTCCGGGCTATGCTGTTTTCACCGGGCTGGCTTCACGGGCGGGTAACAGACGACCAGGGACTCATGGTTGAGCTGTAGGCAGTATCTCTTTATTCATGCAGGACGCAGCACAATCTAAGATGAGCTAAGCTAAACTCAAGGTAAAGTACTGTAAAACTCACAATGCTGTCTTTATATATACTTGCCAAGTAGGGTGGAAACAGGATGTGACATAGAGAGGGTGGAGAGAAAAGTGACTGGTGACAATCAGAATGTGACAAGGAGGGGGTGGAGCAGGCGAGAATCCTATCACTGAACCACCAATGCCCTGGAGGGAGGGTGGTACTTGTTAACAGTGGTTATGTAAATAGAATGAAGTGGTTATGTAAATAGAATAGTGTTAAGCAGGGGGGATTTAAACCAAATGAAACAGAAGGAGTCTCATGCATACCAACACTCCAGGAGCAGGCACCAAGCCCAGCAATAACCCTGGAGGGAAAAAAAATTAAAAAGGGGGGGGGGGGGAGATGGCCTCTGGGAGCAGTGGATTCATGGTGAGGCACTGAGCCCCAGCAATAACCCTGGAGGCAAAAAAAAGTTTAAAATATAAATAACAAAGGAAAGGGAAAATTGAGGGCTAGGAAAATAGCACAATGTTACTACACCAGACTTTCATACCTGGGGCCTCAAGTGTCCCAGATTTGATCCCTGGCTAGCTACCATTTGCCAGAACTGAGCAGTGTTATGATTTCACTCTTCCTTTCTTTCCCTTTCTTTCTTTCTTTCTTTCTTTCTTTCTTTCTTTCTTTCTTTCTTTTTCTTTCTTTCATTATCTTTATTTATTTACTGGATAGAGACAGCCAGAAATAAAGAGGGGAGGGAGTGATTTAGAGAGAGACAGAGAGACAACTGCAGTCCTGCTTCACTATTAGCACTGCTTCTGCTCTGCAGGCGGGGGCTCGAATCTGGGTGCTTGTGCCTCAACCAGGTGTGCCCGTACCGGGCCCCTGGTCTCACTCTCTTATAGGAATAAATACACCTTTAAAAATGGAGTTATGCATGTAATTTCTTCACTGAATTACATCTGAGGTCAGACACAAAAGATGAATTCAGCACAGGGCCTTCCACTAGCACTTTATTCCCCTTTCATTTAGAATCTAAAAGAGTCAGAACAAGATAAAAGAAAAAGAAAGCAACTGAGCCTCCCAAACAGCATTATACTACATTATTAGCACTGTCACACTAAAAGAAATGACAGCTCTCAAAAGACCACTTTTGTCTGTACTTTAATTAAATTCCTTATGCTTTAAAGTGAATCTACACCTCCCTTTTAAAACAGGTGGAAAAACCCATATCAAGACTGAGATTTGATTTCTGTTTTCTAATAGTCCTGAAGCATAGTTATACTCTATTTAAAGTATTAGAAACAGCAGTGGAAGAAACAAACAAACCTGATATCATGTAGTTTACTCAAAAGAACCTAGATATCATTCCCTTCCCCTCTGACTTCTTACAGGTAATTCAGCTCCCTATGTATCTATTCCTCTGTAGTAGTACCCATTAAATTTGAAATGAGAATTACAACAAAGTATGAATGCATCAATTAATGTTCTTCATACCAGAATATTTTAAAGTAAAACTGCTTTAAAATAAATCAGCATGATTTTGAAAAGCCAGTGTAAAGTATGCTTTTAGAATACTAATCCAGATAGCCGATCTGTAAGGGGGAAATGACAAGATTTTACCACTGTAGATACAATTAAACAATCTGCACTCTAACCAATGTCATCTCACTGTTCTTCTAAAACACCTAACATGAAGTCATATTGCTTGTCTTTTCTCTGCACTCTCAATCATTCCCTGCATTAAATTTATCCTCCTCCTTCTACACACCCTATCCAGTCTATCTTGTCATTTTCAATCTTTTCCACTTTCTTCTCAAAAGTCTGATGACACTTTTTGACTCCTAGTTTCTTCAAACATTTATATTTACTCCTCAAGAAGTCTACTGATAGTTTATTCAAGATGCACCTGTTTTCTTTACCTCTCCCTGGATATTGGCCACATCACCCTGTCTAGGTCTTGTGTTTCCTCTCTCTCTACTTTTCATTTATTAAATCAAAAACCTTAGTGGGCCAGTGAGATAGCTCATCAAGAAGTGTACCTCCTTTGCCACACCGAAGATCCAGGTTCAGGCCTGACCACCACAACATGTATTCTTTCCTCTTTCTTTCTGTCTCACTTTCCTGCTTATCTGAGAAAAGTCAGCCTGGATTGGTAAAATTCTGGTGATGACAAAAACATATCAAAACACCCTGTTTGTTGACTAGGTATAAGCTCTGTGACAAACTACACTGACACCCTGTCAATGGATTCTCTCTGCTCCAGTCATCAGTGGACAACTTCATTTTCATACACTTATTTTCCTTCTTGAACCAATAATGGTTTTCTCTGCCATGCCACAAGGCCCAATAATGTTCACATACTATGAAAACACAGAAGACAGGTTTGTTGACCTCAAGAAGCCTGCGCTCTCTTCAAAGACAGGGCTTACACACCTGAGGTAGCTCTGATGAAAACCTTAGACAGGTGCGAAAGAAAAGTAACACTCCAACAATGTGAGTAGAGAGATTAAGGAAACATCTGTTTTGTGCTGGGGTTAGCTTGGGAGGCTTAAAGTGTACATTGGGGAAGTCTGGCAGTAGTGCAGCAGGTTAAGCACACGTGGCGCAAAGTGCAAGGATAGGTGTAAGGATCCCAGTTTGAGGTCCCGGCTCCCCACCTACAGAAGAGTCTCTTCACAGGTGGTGAAGTAGGTCTGCAGGTGTCTATATTTCTCTTTCCCTCTCTGTCTTCCCCTCTTCTCTCCATTTCTCTCTGTCCTATCTAACAACAATGCCATCAATAATAACAACAATAACTATGACAACAAGAGCAACAAAAGGGAAAATTTTTTTAAAAGTGTACATTGGACCTCAGAACAGTCATTAGAAGGGAAGTGGTGAAAATATACAGATATTGGTGTGCAAAGCATTTAGGACAGAGTACAAGATGATCAAATTAGGGCTAGTTAATGACTTTTAAGCAGTAAGCAGGAGAGTATGTACTCGATTTGGAAGATTCCAGTTTCTGTAGAAAGGATATATACTGAGGACGGAAAGATGCTGGCGGAAGATTAGTCTGGAAAGATTAGTTTGAAAGATGATTAGTTTGAAACCTGGATCTCCTTCCAGGTTTCAAACTCCTTTAACTCTTGAGTGTTCATCCAGGCTTCCAGGGCGGCCTTCCTGCAGCTGTTTGGCTGGAAGGTGATGACTATCTTTTTTAAATGTGGGAGTTGAAAGTATGCTCAGGTATAATACTTTCCACACTACTTATTAGGCACCTACCATGACATTAGGGATATGCAAACAGAATACTAAATTATGTTTTAGTTATGTTCATAATGGTTTATAAATGCTTACATGTTGGTATATTTTGGTGACACGTTATAAAAGTTTACTGAATATCTGAATCCTTATTAAGCTGAAATTGGGAGGGGGAAGAGTGTGTGATAAACACAGCTATTAATAGTAGCATAAAACAGATTCCCTATTTTCACATTTTTCTTCCAGGTTCATTAAAATTTCAATATAGCTTGTTGAGTAGATCTATTTGATTGCTGATGACTCCACAGCTATTTCTGAAATTAACTAACACAGTTGCCTATGTAAGCTACTTGAAGGTTAGAAGCTTCCCCTAAGATAAACATTTTGTCATAACAATACCACAGAAGGGATCTTTGCAACTCATGGATGGTTTACTCACATGTGGAATACAGATAATAAAGCAAATGGAATTACAGAAAATGAATTAAATTACATACATATATTACATACATATATATGTGTGTGAAATTATATCCTTGAAATCTTATGTAGTTGTAAACAATTGTTAAGTCATTAGATAAAAAATAAAATATACTATTTTTTAAAGGAGGGGTCTTTAATTCAACCTTTGATAACTCTAGAAACTCCTGGTATTTTGTTATTGCCAAGGAGTATGATACAACTATTTTTTCATTTACTTATTCAATCATTCGTTCATTAATTTACTCAACACATACAGACCTATCTCCTACATTATTTTAACTACTCACTATGTACTAATAATTAAATGAGTTAAACAGACATTTTCCTACCATTTTGGAACTTCCACCATAACTAATACCAAAGGTCTTTTTTTTTTTTTAATTATACTGTCTTCTCTTCTTGGTTATAAAAATAACAGTATAAAGAGATCAAATAGCCTTTAGTGACAGAATAAATGAAGTGTAGAGTAAATGAGAGGGGCATGCATAGAATTTTCAAAACATTTTTAGAAATATATTTTAAAATTATATAATGATAATAAGATGACTATATATTAATCCTATTCAGCCCTGACCATTGCAGTCATTCTGGAGGTGTACACAGGGCTGCATTTTTATTCTGTTAAAATGTGGTTATTGAAAAAAAAATTTTTTTTCTTTCCCCAGCAGAGCATTGCAGAGTTTGCTACCTCTTTTAAATTGCAAAATCAATCAATATTTGTAACACTCCATGGCACTAGTGAAATTTGCTAGGTAGATCTTTCTTTCTTTCTAAACATACTCAAGGTGTTTTCTACATAAGCACCCATGTTAAAAACAGGTGAAGGAGAAAAAGGAGGAAGAAATTTGTTACTGATGGGAAACCCAACCTGATTTCTTCAAACAGTGCTCATCTAATGTGACAGGACAGAGAGAAAGCAAAAGTTAATAACAAAACGAACTGAATAAATATCATGAGCTGGCATAATGGAGTTTCTTAACACTGTCTGAAATAGAAGCCATAGAGATTTCTTTATTTTTTTTTCCTTTTTTTTTTTTTTTTGCCTCCAGGGTTATTGCTGGGGCTCTGTGCGTGCACCATGAATCCACTGCTCCTGGAGGCCATTTCTTCCCCCTTTTGTTGCCCTTGTTGTTGTAGCCTTGCTGTGGTTATTATTGCTATTGTTGATGTTGTTCATTGTTGGATAGGACAGAGAAAATGGAGAGAGGAGGGGAAGACAGAGAGGGGGAGAGAAAGACAGACACCCGCAGACCTGCCTCACCGCCTGTGAAGCGACTCCCCTGCAGGTGGGGAGCTGGGGGCTGGAACAGTGATCCTTCTGTTGGTCCTTGCACTTTGCACCACGTGTGCTTAACCCGCTGCACTACCGCTCGACACCCAGACATAGAGATTTCTTAAATGTGAAGTCTACTTACAGTGACAGTCTCAGACACCCTAAAGAATATTCGAACACAGCCTACCCTTTCTAGAGGATGTGCAACTCAGAGATGTAATGAATAAAGACAAAGGAAAGCACAAAAAAAATTAGGGTTTTTTTCCCCAACTTAGAACTTTATCCTTTAATTATTATTCATGTTTGGAGGTGAGAATTTTAGGACAGAATTATATTATTTCTTCCTTTAATATAGTACATGATTTAAACAAGGATTTCTTACTTTCTAAATACAGGTATGTTTAACTTATTTTGATTTCCAAAAACAAAGATACACTACTTTGTAGAAAATTTAAAATAAAAGGTCAGGATAAATACTTTGTAAATACTTATGCAAAATAATAGACATAAGTCCTAAATTATAAAATCTTCAGTATATAATTAAGTTTTGTAATACACTTTTTTTTCTGTAAATGAGTGGTAGTGTAAGCCTCATGTTCTTTTGTATGGATCCACAAACTAACTCACTGCTGTATTCTCGTATAAATAAAGTTCTTCAGGAATATAACCACACCCATTCATTGATGGTTGACTATGACTGCTTTACAACAATGGATTTGAGTAGCTGTCATTGCATGAACCTCTGAGTTTTTTAACTGAGTCTTTTTAACAGTCTTTTAAAAATTGTTTGCCAGGGGGCAGTGAAATAACTCACTTGGATAGTGAGTTATTTCTGCCATGGATGAGACCCTGGTTCAAGCTCTGACTCAACACAATGAAGGAAGTTTTGTTGTGGCGGTCTTTTCCACTCCCTTTGCCTGGTTCTTTTTTGTTGTTGTTTTTAAGAGTTTCACTAATCTGGGCTGACTTTGTGTGTCTTTGCTCTAAAAAGTTTTACTCTATGTGTTTGCCAGTCAGTTCTAAGCATAAACATGTTGATGTCTCTCAACAATAAGGGTTTTATTCTTATCCGTTATTCAGAAGTTTAAAAATTGTATTAGAAAACTTAAAACAACAAAGTTCATATTAGTGCCCAGCTAAGCAGGTGTGAAAAGGATAACATGGGCAAAGATGGCCAGACTGATGTTCTATCTGTAAAATCATTAAGGTTAAAAAAAGAAAAAAAAGAAAGAAAGAAAGGAAGGAAGGAAGGAAGGAAGGAAGGAAAGAAGGAAGAAAAATGTCTCAACGTGAGCAGAATAAACTGTCTTATCATCTGCCACAGCATTGTAAAGATTTCCCTTTTGGAAATCAGTTTTATTGAGAAGTTTACTTTCTTCCAAATCTTGTGGCAAAAGAGGGTTTGCAGAAGTATGGCAGTACAGCAGGGGGGGAAGAAAAATGGAACCAAATTTAGGTTTATTAAAATGTTTTGCTATGCTTGAAATAACCTGAAAAATACCTGGACCTAAAAGCTTTTAATAATGAGTCCCATTTTGGTTATTAGTCTTTTATTATAATTAAGCCATTTATCCTTATTCCTAAAGAGTAAAATATATATTTTTCTGTTCTAAAAGAGTAGACATAAATAATGAATATGAAAAGAATTTCTACTTAAGAATAATTATTTCAAAACTGTGTGAAATATTGAGGATGGGAATAGCATAATGGTTATGCAAAAAGACTGTCCTGATAGAGGCTCCATAACCCCAGGTTCAATCCCCCATATCACCATAGGCCAGAGCTAAGCAGTGCGCTGGTAAGAAAATAAAAAAATTAAGAAGTAGTCCTCAAAAATGTTTGAAATATGAATCACAATATTTATCCTTGTTAATAAGTTAAAAAAACAGAAATAGCTGGAAATAAATTATAAATTAATTTTATTTTCTATTTTAAATCAAGCAAAAAAAATTCAGTGCTGGTATAACATTTTGGTATTTTATTCAAATGTTTCCTTAGTCTCCATTTCCTGGCCCCTAAGAAAAATCTTCAGAAATTTTAAAGTATGTACTGTTTTAAATTTATAAATAGTTGTGGCACTGATTCAGTGTGAGAAAACAGGCTAAAACTTAAGCATACTGGATTTTCAGTATTTATTGGTTTGATTATATTCTTTTCATAAGCAGTTTTTTTCTTTATTTTTCTTTTTTCAACCCCTTAGCCTCATTTCTTAGGGTGCCTCCCCTTCTCTTTTTCCTCCAGGGTTATTGTTGGGACTTGGTGCCTGCAATACAAATCCACTGCTCCTGGAGGCTTTTCCCCCCTTTTGTTGCTCTTGTTGCTTATCATTGTCGTAGTTATTATTATTGTTGTTGTAATCGCTGTTGTTGTTGGAAAGGACAGAGAGAAATGATGAGGGGGAACAGACACCTGCAGGCCTGCTTCACAGCTTGTGAAGCGATCCCCCCTGCAGGTGGGGAGTCTGGGGCTTGAACTGGGATCCTTACCCAGGTCCTTGCACTTCATGCCACGTGCACTTAAACCACTTCACGACTGCCAGCCCGGGCAGTTGTTTCTTTTTTTTTAATATTTACTTTATTTATTTATTCCTTTTTGTTGCCCTTGTTGTTTTATTGTCGTAGTTATTATTTTTGTCGTCGTTGTTGGATAGGACAGAGAGAAATGGAGAAAGGAGGGGAAGACAGAGAGGGGGAGAGAAAGACAGACACCTGCAGACCTGCTTCACCGCCTGTGAAGCGACTCCCCTGCAGGTGGGGAGCCAGGGCCTCAAACTGGGATCCTTGCGCTGGTCCTTGTGCTTTGTGCCACGTGCGCTTAACCCGCTGTGCTACAGCCTGACTCCCCGCAGTCGTTTCTGACAGTGTCACTTACACAGAATGTCATCACTACATTATTGTGGTATTCTCCTAAAAGTAAAACTGATCTCTGTTTAAGCAGAATTACTAGAGTCAGGTCCTAGAACAGAGGTGGGTTCAATTTCTGTATTTCCCCTCACATTGTCCAAGTTCAGAAAATGACCTTAGCAGATACTATTAACATTTATGGCCCTGAGTAACACCTTGAACTTTTTTTTTTTTTTCAAATCAGTTAACCACAGATAATGAATTTGACTTTAGTATATAAATTTCAGCCACATTGTCAACCCTTGGTGGAATAAGTCTACTAATTTTTTTTTTCTGGTGAGAGAGTAGATAGAAAGTAAGAAAGAGAGGAGAGATACCACACTCCCTTCCCATCATCAATGGAGTTTCCCCATTACCATCGTGGTGTGCTCACATGTGGTCCCAGGTTTTGAACAAAGGGCCTCATGCACAGTAGGGTGTGTGTGTCCTAGAGTATAACGTCAACTGGAACCTTCCTATTACCCTTTCACTTGAATGCTACCATTAAAGATTTATTATTATTAATTATTTTTAATAAGAGAGAGAGACTGAGAAAATAGCAAACAACCACAGCACCACCAGTCCTTGCTTGTAGAACACTGGGAGTCTCAGGTATACAGATGCAGAGCTCTGTTGCTGAGCTATCTCCCAAGCTACTGGCCTGAATATGTGTAACTCTGGTTTTTCATTAAGGATAAATGGAAGTCAATGAGCCCGCAGAAAGTGAATGATAACATTCAGATAGAATCACAGGCCACTGGAAATAGGCACACTCATCTGCAAATTGGTAAATCTCTCAATGGTAACTTTGTCTTTAAGGTCAATTTGATTGTGTTACTCAAGCGTATTACATGTCTACAGTACTACCAATTAAATACAGTCTTGGCCTTGGGAATAATGTGATAGAACTTTAATAAGTGATTCAATCGCTAAAATATTATCCTACGATCCTTGGTACTTAAATATGTGTGAATGAAAAGGCCAATTTGATAGATAAGCAACTGTCTTTACAACAGTGCTCTCACTTGAAGATGACTCCTTGGTTGGTGGCCATTTACAAAGCTGGCGGTTGCATGCAAATCTGCCACCCACCCTACAGCCCATTCAAAATCTTTGTTTTAAAAAGGGTTCTATTATTTCTTCTTGCTGTGCACTAGAATGGGCTTTGGTTTTTGTTGCATTGCAATTTATAATTATGTGACACTTTGAAATTTTGCAGTCTAGTGTGTTAATTATATACATTGGGGAAAACATACAAGCAGTAGAGACAAGATCTGATTATACTGATATTTTGATAACTGCACCAAGTTACTGAAAATTTTAATAGAAGACTTATTCTAAAACACACACACACCTTTAAAAAGAAAAATCTAGCCCAGTTAACTAAAATTATCTGTTAATTGTAATTTTTTTGTCCTTCAAATTTTATGAAATGATGAAAAAATAAAGTATTGTTTAAAAATTAAAAAAAAAACAAAAACAAAAACCATGGAGGGAGTTGGGCGGTAATGCAGTGGGGTAAGCACATGCGTTGCGAAGTGCAATGACAGGTATAAGTTTGATGAATTGTGATCACATCCCTAAAAGTAGCTGCTCTCAGCTTTTTCTAATCTTCTGATCTAGTCAAGTTCAGGAAATGACTTTGATATCCAATCTCTTAAAGAGTTGAGACATCCTGTTTGACTCTACACTATCTTTGTTTATTCATTTTTGTTGCATGTATTTTTATACATGTATCTTTATACATGCATACGACAAAATACATAGACCCTAAAGGGTTCAATTTGACAAGTTTGACAACTGAGCACACTCAATATGATCACTAACCAAAACAAGATATTAAACATTCCATTCACTCAAAAAGCTCACTTGTGTGCCAGCTATAAATCTGCAGAATTCCAGGTGATTGGTGATAGTGACCGAGGGTAGCACACTAGCAGTCGAGATTATACAAGCAGTAGAGACGAGATCTGATTATACTGATATTTTGATAACTGAACCAAGTTGCTGAAAATTTTAATAGACTTATTCTAAAACACACACACACACCTTTAAAAAGAAAAATGCACTCTGAGCTCACCTATCTAAACTCTGACTTCGAGGTCATAGACTAGATAATGTCTCATACTTAACTCTTTATTTAAAAGCTATTATTTCTGTCTTTTCCCTTTTTCATATACCCTCTATGGTGTGAAGTAATACATACTTCATTTCTTTTATACATCTTGAGGGGGAAAATCATGTTACAAAAAAGAATATGGCCTTTTAAAGGCTTAAAATATGTTACCATACATGCCCATAAATTTCATCTTGACAGTTGTGAAATACTATAGAAAGAACAGTGTCAAGGTACACCGTTTATTATAATCTGATACAAAGAGATCTAAAAGAAATGTTAACACCACTGCTTGAGAAAAGAGCCTTAGATCTAAAGGTAGTTACGTCTGTATACATGAAAGGCTATTTTAAACAGATTATATATTTGTAAATTCATACTGAAGATCAATTGGTAGGTGAAACTACAAAGGAAGAGCAGGAAGAGCACCCACTTTACCAATGGCAAGAACTCCAGGGTGAGTTCCACAGCTGCTGAGCACAGCCTATTAAAGTCTCTGAGAAGACACAGTCAACATAATAGAAGCATGATAATCCACACTGTGATCTGTTTAAAAGTAGTCACGATCTGCTTTTCATAAGCAGTCATTCAGAGTGTTTCCTATGGAAGAGCCAAGGTTCTATTAGCTGGTTTAACTTTGTTCTTTCTAAGCTATATGCTATCCAGGTTAAGACTTTCTTCCATGGTAACAAAAACAGTTATGAAGCCAAGGGCAATGAGGAAACCCTCAACATAATTTAAACCTTTGATTAGGATGGCAAATGTCTCTGGCAACACCACTGAATCACATTATAAACAGAGAAACATCTGTTCCTTTTTCTACATTTGCTTTTCACCAATTCCAAACAGCGTATGGACATTGAAACATCTCTGACTCAGCAAAAGAAGTGACAAAAGCAAACATGTACTGAGACCAACGGACAGAAGCTGTGGGGCACCTTAGCACAAGTCCAAGTAATACATAATTGGTAGCAGAAGTTATTCTCATAGGCACAATGAAATCAGAGAAAGACACCCTGTCTGACCTTATATAGAACATTTCAGAAGCAAAACAATCAAATAAGGAATGCTTTCAATAACAATGAAGTAGAAAGTTCCTTTGATCAGAGTGTTGGAACTAGGTAACTGAATCCTCTACAAGCCATTGAAATGTGCTATAGTGAAGGAGGCCCTTCAAGTTTACTCCAACAGCTGGTCTTAAGATAAAAAAGAAGACAGAATTCAATCCTACATGCTAATGATTACTTAACAGATGTGAACATCCCACTGTTCACTCGCTCCCATCTTAAAGAATGCCAAGAAGAATTTTCTTTAGGCAGAATACTAGATGTCTAAACCATTTATGTGGGCAGGAAATGTGTTTTCCAAGTGTTTTACTTACTCGAGTAATCTGGAAGTATAAAAGGGTACTATTAAAATAGATACAGTGGATTTAAGGCAGAAAGTTAAAAATATACTGATCAAAGAACTGAATTGAGGGGCACTGATTAAAAAGAGGTACACCGGGAATCAGGCGGTAGTGCAGCGGGTTAAGTGCAGGTAGTGCAAAGCGCAATGACCTGCATAAGGATCCCGGTTCCAGCCCCCAGATCCCCACCTGCAGGGGAGTCGCTTCACAAGCAGTGAAGCAGGTCTACAGGTGTCTGTCTTTCTCTCCCCCTCTCTTGTCTTCCCCTCCTCTCTCCATTTCTCTCTGTCCTATCCAACAACAAGGACATCAATAATAACTACAACAATAAAATGAGGGCAACAAAAGGGAATAAATAAATATTAAAAAAAAAGAAAATGAAAAAAAGAGGTACACCAATGTTACTATCATTCTTTATAGCTATTTGTTTTTATTTTAACAATTCAATTGTCGAATAATCACTATAGCTGCAATTATATTATACCCTTAGAGAGGACTTGAAATAGTTGCTTCTGAATAATAATCAGAATAAACTGAACTATAGAAAAGTCTTGATTATTTCTGATAATTGAGTGTGGAAATGACTAAAAGTCACATATAATTTGGTGTGTAGCTTCAATCTTCATAGTCAAGACACTTATTATCAAAGAAGAGTGAGCTGATTTATTCTTTTTTAAAAAAATTTTTGTTTGTTTGTTTTATTATCTTGGAGGAAAACAGAGTCTAGAGTGTAGAATAACTACACACAAAGAGATGGTAATCAAGACTGATTTTTACCAGGAGTCTCTAATCATTCATATTCCTATATGATGTGCACTTTATAACTTGTGCAATACAGTGTCTTAACTAATGACATAACTGAGCATATTAATAAAGCCTTATTGCTTCTTCCAGTGATGACCTAATTATATATAAATACTAATGAAAATTGGAACTTTTCACACACTGTGGGTAACGAATCAAACCAAATGGGAAATGTTTCAAATATCTAAGATAAATAAGATTGCACATGTTCATTTAGGATATTTATACTGCAGTGCTGGAATGTGATATTCAAAAACAACAGACAGAAGAGCAGAAAGAAGGAGTACACTTATAGATTAAAAAAAATTACCCTGGCAGGGAAATATCTGACATTTCTGTGAAGCTAAAAGAAGAGACAAACAGATGTTCTATCATTGCAAAAGTTACTACAGATCACCTACCAGATGGAAGCTATGTATTGATGCCTCCCTTTACAGATTATGAAACCGGAACCAAAGCAGTATTGTAATGATGAGACACTTTAACCATTCATTAGCTCCAGAAACAAGTAGGTACTGAATGTTTACTATGTGTTAAGAATGGTAGTAGTCTCAGCAATACAAAACAAATAAAAACAAGGATGGAACTAGGGATGCCCAACCTGAAAAAGGAACTGAAATGGGGGAGACAGATACTCTTTGTTGAAAGACTGTCATTTAAAAGAAAGACTAGGTGGCTCAGTCAGTAGAATGGATGCCTTACTGTGCATAAGACAGTAGCTTGGGTCCCCAACAGCACAAGGGAGCACCATGGACAGCACCAAGGAAACTCCATGCATGGTAGAGTGAATGGTGCTTTGAAGCTTCTCCCCTCTCTCTCCCTCAAAAAAGTTTTGAGTAATAATAATTTTAATAATAATAATAATAATAAAATTAATGGGCTGGGAAAATGTCTCAGTTTTGCATATCCATGAGGTCCTAGGTTTATTCCTCAGCATTGTATTATTATCTTATTTTATTGCCACCAGGGTTATTGCTGGGGCTCTGTGAGTGCACTACCAATCCACTGCTCCAAGCAGCCAGTTTTCTTTTGGTTTCTTTTCCATTAAATAGAACAGAGAGAGAAAGTGAGAGGGGAGAGGGTGACAGAGAGAGAGAAAAGGAAAGAGAAGAAGAGGAGGGGGAGAGGGATCTGTAGATATGCTTTAATGCACTAGAAGCTTCCTCCCTGCAGGTGGGTCCTCATGCATGGCATTATGTGCACTCAACCAGGTGCCACCCCACCCCACCCTCCATAATGTTTTTTTTTTTTTTAAGGATGGACTTAAAAGTAGCAAGATTTTTCAGTGAAATAGTGTAGCAGTGCAGATAGCTGTATCAAGGCAGATGAGAGAGTTAATTTCAAAGCAATAACTAGGACAATTAAGATAGCTCACTTAGGAAGGTGTAAACCAAATGATCATAAAAAAAAAAAATCACTGAGAAAGGGCTGGAGTTTTCAAGGGCCTCATCAGTAGCATGATCTTTAGAGGTAGTGGTGCTTGACAGAACATAAGCAAAGTTGTATGTCTGATAGGTTTCAGTGTAGGTAACTTGCTCAAAGGAGACCACTTTCCTTATTCACTCTTTACCTAAAAAAAAAAATCCCACTCTCCTCACCCCTCAAAAGTTCTAACTTCTGGCAAACACTAGAACTGTTCAGTTAAACTTTTTTCTTTTTTGTCACTTTAAAAATTATTTTGGATAGAGACAGAAATTGAGAAAGAAGTGGGAGATGGGAGGGAGGAAGGAAGAGAGAGAGAGAGAAAGAGAAAGAGAGAGAAGGAGAGACCTGAATCACTGCCTCAGAACTTGAGGGGATGGGAGACTTGAACTTGGGTCTCCTAAGGTGTGCACTACCAGGTGCACCATCTCTGCCCCTCACTCTTATGTGGCACAAGGATGACATTTTTCCCCATTTTCCAAGAGCACGCTCTTCATTTCATCTGAGACCTCACACAACCACTTATAAAATGCTTATTTCTAACATGCAACTCAAATCTCTCCTGACCTTCACTCAATCCCTACTAAGTCCCAGTGCTGCCTCCATTTTATTTCAGGAATTTGAAGCAAATTCAGTATTGATCAGCTCAGGAAAGCTTCAGTAACATATGATAGGCCAGATGGGGATTTAAGCAACAGAAATTTCATTGCTTAGAGTCTTGGAAGCCAAGATCAAGATGGCTCCTGACCTAGGAAGGTAGCTCAGTGGGAAGAGATCAGCATCTGAATGTTTGAGAAACTTGGCTCAATTCCTGGTACTGCGTAAGTCCGAGTTCCTCCTTTGTGTTCACCCTGTATCATAAAAATAGTTTGAAAAAAATATTTTTTAAAAGGTGACTGAGACAAAGGAGAGAGCATAATGGTTATGAAAAAAGACTTTGATACCTGAGGCTACAGGGTTCAAAG
The DNA here is from genome assembly GCF_950295315.1 of Erinaceus europaeus. NCBI lineage: Eukaryota > Metazoa > Chordata > Mammalia > Eulipotyphla > Erinaceidae > Erinaceus > Erinaceus europaeus. The sequence goes on along the minus strand of NC_080163.1, from coordinate 106,103,781 downwards.
TTCAATCTCTAATATCACCATAATCCTTAGCTGGAAAACACTATGGGAAAAAAAAGTGCTAGAAAACGTGTTATGTGTGTGTGTTTGGGGGGGGGGGGCAGTGGCTTAATGGAGGACCAATAGAACACTTCAATTACCATATTTAAGGAACAGGTTGAAGTTCCAGGTCCCCATTTGCAGGGGAGGAAGCTTCATAAGCAGTGGATCAGTGCTGCAGATATCACATTTTTTTCTTTCCCTTTCTATTTCTCTCTGTTTAAATTAGAAAAAGGGGACAAACAAACAAACAAACAAGTCCACCAGGAGCAGGGAATTCATCGTGTAGGGAGTGAATGGTAACTCTGGTAGAAAAAAAAAATGGAGGGAGTCGGGCTGTAGCGCAGTGGGTTAAGCGCAGGTGGCGCAAAGCACAAGGACCGGCATAAGGATCCCGGTTCGAGCCCCAGGCTCCCCACCTGCAGGGGAGTCGCTTCACAGGCGGTGAAGCAAGCCTGCAGGTGTCTGTCTTTCTCTCCCCCTCTCTGTCTTCCCCTCCTCTCTCCATTTCTCTCTGTCCTATCCAACAACGACAACAGCAATAATAACTACAACAATAAAACAAGGGCAACAAAAGGGAATAAAATAAATATAAAAAAAAATTTTTTTAAATAGAAAAAAAATGATGCTGGCTGATTGTGTTCCTGGTGAAAGTCCTTCACTAGGCCTACCTTCTCACTGTGAACTCAAGTGGCAGAGAAATCTCTCTGGTGTATCATCTTTCCCTTAGAAGGACACTCATTTATCCCATCATGACATATCCCCCCAGCGAGCTTCATCTCACCTTAATCATCTCCTAAACACAGCCTCTCCAAATGCCATCAGAATGGGATTTAGGACTTCAACATAATATAATAGCATTAAGAAATTGGTAAGAACCCTGATTCAATCCTGTCTGTGTCTGCAATGCTTGGTGGAATGGGACTTCAAAATTAAAACTTGCTTTATTTAAAAGAAAATAAACTACAGTTATGCTTCTTATACAGCCTAAGCTTAGGTACACAAAGATATTTTCTGAAAATGGAATTTAACTTCACATTTTTTGTCAATTTCATAAGATAACATAGGTGGCTTTACAGATTAGTGTTTATGTATGTGTACATGCACACACATTAGCTTATATGCAAAAACACACAATATGCTATTAATACCTTTTAAAGTCCTTTATTTTTACCATTAAGAAGTATACCTAGCTAGCATGAACTTCCTTTTGATGGGCATATCCACCCAATCTAATTTCATCTTTAATCATATATATATATCTATATATTGACCAATAAATCAGGTATCAAATGAAAGCCTACCCAGAAATTCTTTTCTCTGTAGGTAAAGCAAAATGACTTTCTAACTAGTTTTTTTTTCATCATGGAAATATTATACTTTTAGTATAAAAAGGAGGGGTGGCATAGGAGCCATAGAAATAAAGAAAAATGTGAAAAGAACAAAATATAAATTATCAATAGTCCCTGCATCCAGAGGTAGTCTTCGTCCTGTCATTTCTCTCTATATAAGCACATCCACCATTGAGATCAGATTGCACAGTTCCATTTTGTTACTTTCTACAATATCCAGTTATGAGCATTCTCCTATGCTGTTAAAAGATTTGGAAGGCTCTGAAAACTGTAACAAACTATGAAAATGTTAGCTACTTAAAATATCTTTTCTTAGATGTCATCTATACTATAAAACATGTAAATTTGACATTCAAATTTACGGATTCAACTGTTTTAAATAAATAAGAGCTTTAGAATTATCAGCTAATTCAGTTTTAAAACTTTTCCACTAATGCTGTTTTGACTCTGTTTCCTGATGTTCTTTATATTCAATCATTCATTATAACTGTTCAGCCTTCTTGGCTCTTTAGTTTGCCTAACACTTTTCATTCCATTTATAGATACTAACAAGAACAGACATTGTTAAGTGTCCCTCAATGTTAACCATGCTTTCATTACATATGACCTGTCTTTGATTAAGAATGAAGGAGAAAGGTACATCTTATCCTCTGTTGCTTTTTAGGTGTACACTGGCACTGATTTTATACCAAATTGAAGAGAGATGGTCTCTCAAACACTGTCTCCTCTGACAAGTTGCGTCTTTGCACACGTATTATTGCTCTGTAATGCTGTTTTTTTTATGCTGTTGTTTAATGTTTGCTTTCCCCCTTCTCAGTGAAGCAGGAGATGTTCATTTAGGATGCCCTACTGCCTTGTTTCCCTTGTGGCACCATCAGAACTGCTGCTATGGAGGTGGTGCCAGCCCTTGGGAATTGAAGGCACAGCATGAAACAGATGTGATACTTGTCAGTTTTATTCCTGCTGCTCCTGAGAAGGAAGTTCTTTGTTCAAGAACAGAGCAGGCATGACCACCCACTGATGGCATTAACCAGTAGGAAAGAACAAGTGAAATACTTGCCTTGGAAATCTCTCTTCCCTAGCACAGTGACTGCATTTGCTCCCCTCTGCTGCTTCTGTTGGCATTTATGGAAAAAAAAAAAAGCCCATTTGTAGGAGAAACAGCCATTGAGTGAATTTTAGAGAATAACCAAGGTTTGTAAATATTAAATGCTCGAAGCCCCTGTAAAGGGAATCTCTTCTCAATCTAATATTAAATCAGGAATTTGAAGGGAAAACAAGTAGGAGGCTCTGCATTATTATTCCAATGTTCTTTTCAATGTTCATTTTTTTAGCTTTTCACTTTTGAAGTGTAAGCAGACGCAATGGTTTGTGTCTGCACTGAAATACTTTTGAAATTCTCACTCGGGTAACTTATTTTTGTATACTTCATTGTTACCAGGATTAAAGCTGTAGTGTGTGTCTACTGTATTGTATTGTACTGTATTGTATTATTTTGAGGGTTTTTATTCTTAATAGGATATATCAAGAGTGTCGATTCCCCTTTCCTCAAATTAAATTTCAATAAAAAGAATGTGCTTTAAATTATGACTGAAAGAAGCTTTAAAGTGACCAGTGGAGTGAAAAAAATTATGAAAAGAATGCAGCAAAACCTAGGTATTAAAAAGAAAAACTCGATAGAAAATCTGAAAGTTTATTACAAGGTATTAGCATTATGATGCACATTTTTCTTCTGAATTCAGGCTATCATGTTGCCATTTCCTGGCTCTGCTATTAGGAAATAATCCTAGAAAGTTAAGTAAATATGTTCAAGAGAATAAACGTTTGAATTTGAAATAGAACAAAGAACCATTTGATTAGTAGTTACTATTTTATTGTAATTAAACAAAAATAGCATGATCTGAGAAAGGACCAAAGAATAAGTAACTCCTCATTTCTATAGCAACAAGGAAAATTACTTCTTTCAGAGGTTTTTACAGGGAACTCTCTGCATTATATCACTTTGACAGATTTAATTTAAATAATTGCATCCTGTGTATACTGTATTATTCCAGAGATTAATTAATATATACCAATATAAACTGCTTTTAAGGCTTGCTAATGCTAAGTACCTCAAGATGTTTTCACTGGGTTGACCCAAAAAGCTGATTTTTTTTTCCCAAAACCAAAATTAAGGACTGAAGAGAGAAAGGGGAGAAAACAGAAAATGTGGAGAAAAATGTTAAATAAAGAATTATCTAACTTGATGCGAGATTCAGTGGTCCCAGCTGAATTATGGTGCCAACTGAGTGCCAAGCCTCACTGATGATGCCTTAAATAACCAACAGGGTGGGGCAGCAGGCACACTTCAATTATCCTAATATGTGATAATTTCAAATATGATATTGTCCTCTAGTGGAACTATCAATTTTACCCTCTTTAGAATTAGAACAATTTAAGTAGGGAAGCACTAGGCTTTAATGTTTCTCTGGAAGAAACAAGAAACCTGATTTATGGCTAATGACAAACTGGGGCAAGGGCAGGGGGGTGGTGGGGAGCCTGAGAGCTGAAGCTCAAGAAATACAGAATTATTGTTTACATTAGGAGAAACAGTTAATGTGTGCCATTCTGTACTCTATTATAATAAGATCAAAACTGTTATATTTTTCATTAGGTTGTCTTGATGAGATTAATATCAATGGTCTTTACTGAAGAGTATATGGCTACAGAGGCTTTTTATGTGTTCTCGTCCCCAACCCACTTCCTCTTACTCAATTGACGTACAGTATCTTTTAAGAAATAGCATCTTTCAGCTTTGCCATTTTTATCACCTTCATCTAGAGTGCCTGCTGGCAAATCAGCAGCATGTCAGAAATGGGTGAAGAACATGAAGATATACAAGTGTGAATTTCACGACGCCCGATGCTCCTACCATGCCATATATTTCTGGCCCCTAAAACACTGTAAGTACTTTGCTTCCACACCCCATGTTGTGCATCTCATCCCAGTAGCAATTACAGCTAGAGTCCAGCTGTAAAAACTTGATGGAGATGCTGTGCAGATTCAAAGAACCAAAAGCACAATTCATTAGGAGTGCTTCACTTGTTTTCTGAAGCGTTTTTGCTACAGGCATGTGTCAACAGGGGAGGGTCATCCCCTTTCTTTCTCTTCAGCCCTGCAATGAGGGCAAACTGCTGAAAAGTAACCCAGAAACTCAACATTTTCTCTGATGCCATTTAAACCCTTCTTTCATACATGAAAGTGAAAATCAGATTGTAGCTACAGATGAAGGCATGTGTGGGCATGCTCTCTCTTTTCTAATTACTCTGAAAAAGAACAGAAGCCACCCCATGGTGCTATTAGAAAGGAACCTTCTAGTGCCACTTTAGGTTCTTCTGAGGGAGGGCAAATAAACAAGCAGGGAGCAGATTGTTAAGAGAAAAATTAACAAGATATTTATTAGTAATGCGTGTACCTCCTGTACATAGGGGGCAGGGCCCAGAAATCCCGAGTAGCTCACCATGCAGCCCTAGACATGCTCTTACAAGTAGCTTTCTAGCACAGAAGATTTGGGGAAAAATAAAGGAGAGTCAGTAAGGCAACCCCATAATGTGCACAAGTAAGGCAGAAGTGAGTAGACTTAACATGTTCCCTTCTTCTAAGGCCAGACCTTCCCTAAGAGAAAGCTTTGTCTCAAAGGCAATCTCCTTTCTGCCTCCAGGCACCACCCCCCCACCCCCCCCCCCCCCGCCTGCCATGAAATTTAGCCTTTTACCACAAAAATATATTAGTAGGGGTGATGGTTTTTTGTTCCCCTACACCGTCAAGCTAGAATTAATCTAAGAGTGCAACTCAACAAAGGGGAGGTAATGCTGCTGGAAAATAAGTGTAAATGCATGGATGGTAAAGACATGGTATAAAAGAGCTTCTGACACACATGAGCCCTTTTATGCTGGAGCAGAGCAGCAGGGCACCATCAAGACAACAGTGAATGGTTCTTAGCTGGATTGTGACAATGCAGCAGGGAGGTTGGAGAAGAGAGCAGAGGAAGGGGCAAGGGTGGCCAGAAAAGTGGATATTGTACCATTTGTCGATCCTAATGTGTATATAACCTACAGAGTGGAGAAAAGGAGACGATGCCTGTGAACTTCCATGATCCTTTGCCTGGTGGTATCTTGTTGGGTGTCCCTGGATAAAGACTACTTGCAGATTAAACAGATTGGGGAATAAAATCCATCCATAAGGAAGACTATTAACACATGGCTTAATAAGATCTTGCTGAGGCTTCCCTGAGAATGATACATGGCTCATTGGTAAGCTTAAATAAGATCCTACTCCTTTATTACAAACAGTGAGCACTGGAATATATTGAATATGAGCTGAGTACTGACTTAATGAACAAAGTGTGTAAAATAAACACAGTTGTAGAAAGTCAAATATGTTCTGATTTACTTATAGACAATAATCACTTTAATAAAGTTCAGGGTGCTAAGTTCACAGAAATGCATGATTACAGCTGGCATAAAAAACAGTCAATAGGAGGGTCAGGCGGTGGCGCAGTGGGTTAAGCGCACACGGCACAAAGTGCAAGGACCAGCATTGAGAATCCCAGTTTGAGCTCCGGGCTCCCCACTGCAGGGGAGTCCCTTCACAGGCAGTAAAGCAGGACTGCAGGTATCTGTCTTTCATCCCCCTCTCTGTCTTCCCCTCCTGTCTCCATTTCTCTCTGTCCTATCCAACAAAGAACATCAACAATAACAATAATAACCACAACAAAGCTACAACAACAAGGACAACAAAAGGGGGGGGGGATGGCTTCCAGGAGCAGTGGATTCATGGTGCAGGCACTGAGCCCCAGCAATAACCCTGGAAGCAAGACAAAAACAAACAAAAAACAGTCAATAGATGTGCTAAACATTTTGTAGAGTCCTGATAATAACTTTCAGAAATTTGCAGTTTGATTTGCTTGGTATAAATAGAATTAGTGTATAATCTGATAGTCACTAGAATGTTGAATAGAAATGAGAAAGCCCTTATGATTTATAATTCAGTGTTAAGGTTTCCTTACTCCCATATATACACAACACACACACACACACACACACACACACACACACGAAGAGAGGAGAGAGAGAATATGTAGGAATCCTGTTGAGTTAAGAAATACTGACAATTATACTTAGTAACTCATTGTTTGCACCACTGTATATATGATTAAGATTTGCTGCAAGAATGAATAAATCATCAATTATTTTGAAAATGATTATCTATTTTAGTAATGAGGAGTAAGTCCACGGCCACTTGTACATATGCTATGAGCACCACTGGCCACCCCAGACCAGTTTTCTCATTTCTTTTGCTCTATGGGTCCAGCAAAATAGCTTATGTAGATAGTGCATCTGTTTTTCCATATATGTGACCTAGGATCAAGCCTGGCCCACACAGCACTGGAGAGTTAGGCTATTGTGGCCTCTTTCTCTATCTGAAGGGGAAAAAAGTAAGCTTGGAGCAGTGAAGCTATGTAGACAAATTCATGGAGTTGGGCAGCCTCTGGAGCTTTCTATGCTACCTCCATGTATTGCTAAGTCTTGAAACCAGGGTCCTGTACTTAGGAACTAGGTGAGTTATCTACCAGTTCTTGATTATTTTTAAAGTACAGTAATATTGCATTGCAACATAATATAAATTTTAGATGTGTACTACTAAAAGAAGACCAATCTAACATACAATCATCTTGCTGTTACTGGTTATTTTAAAACTTTTTAAAAATGTTTATTTATTTAGTTGTTTTGATGGAACAAAGAGAAATTGAGAGGGGAAGAGAAGATCGATAGATGACAGACAGACAGATGATAGATACCTGCAGCACTGCTTCACTGCTTGTGAGGCTTTCCCCTCCAACTCATGACTGGGCCCTCGAACCTGAGTCTTTTCACAAGATAAAGTGTGCACTCAATCTGGTGCACCACTGCCTGGCCCTGCCTTTTCTGTTTTCTAGGGCTTCTGATAAAGTCACAATATATACATAATGTTACTCAACTCAGCATGAGACAGGATATTGAATATTTCTGTGTATCTACCAGTTATATCTTTCCCTGTCTCTTCTATATCATAATATAATATAATATAATATAATATAATATAATATAATATAATATAATATAATATAATATAATATAATATAATATAATAATGATATAATAACATGGGGGTGGTAGGGCCAAGGCTTCGTCCTTCCTACTAGATCAGCTTCATCTTAATGTTTGCCTTGCCAGGTGCCTTATGATTTTCCAAAGTAACACTAGAAAATTTAACTATAGGGAAATAGAAAGAGGAAGGAACATTTGTAAATGGAGGATCTTAAGCTTAGACCCTCGATTAAGTCAAAACTTTAAAGAGATAAATGGTCATTTTATAAATATAAAACTTCTAGTGATTCCTTATAAAAGAAAATCATTTTCTTTTTCAAATAAGAAAAATCATGCTTAGAAATTATAATGACCTGATAATTTCTCTAATTACTTTGTTGCATTCAATTTGGAATCCTTTGCATAGTTGAGTTTGCAATGCAATAAACTATGCCTGAACGGTCTGTTTACTCCACTGCAAGTTACAAGGAAAACTCTTTTTTTTTTTCCCTTAAAGGACTTGTCTCATTGAAATGCACAAGGTGGCAAAAAGCCAAGGGAAGCTGGTGCTTAAGCAACCAAGACTGAGCAGTGCCTGTGTGCATTTCAATTTCAGCCAACCGAAGTAAATGTTATTGGAGCTTTTGTGCTGTAAAATTGCTGCTTTCATGCCCACTGCATCTGACAATAGAAATTCTTAGTCTACTAGGAAGGAGGGAGTATGTTGTGTCTTCTAAGAAGAGGGTGAAGAACTAGGGTAAAACTGTTGCTGCCCATAATGGACTAGGAACATTGAGACTCAGCTTGGTGGTATACCTGGGCAGAAAAACCAAATAGGAAGGAAGTACTGCTATGACTCTGTCTTCAGCACTGGAACCTGGAAAGTTATCCTTGCAGAGTAACTCAAACACTCGTAAAAAAGAAAGAAAGAAAGAGAGAGAGAGAGTGGGAAAGAAAGGGAAAGAAAAAAGAAAAGAAAACTTAAATTTGGATAGTATAGGCTAATGCATACTTTTTTTTTTTGCCTCCAGGGTTATCGATGGGGCTCAGTGCCTGCACTACGAATCCACTGCTCCTAGCAGCCATCTTCTTTTCTATTTTTGTTCTTGTTGCTGTTGTTGTTGTTGCTGCTGTTCTTACTGTTGCTATTGGATAGGGCAATGAGAAACTGAGAGAGGAGGGGAGACAGAGAGCGGGAAAGAAAGACACCTGCAGACCTGCTTCACCACTTGCAAAGCGATCCCCCCTGCAGGTGGGGAGCCAGGGGCACGAACCCCAATCCTCGCACAGTCCCTGCGCTTTTGTTCCACTATACGCACTTAACCGGGTACACTACCACCGGGATCCCATGAATACCTTTTAAGTTTATTTTTCTGAAAATTATAAAATAAACAAGTCATGAAATCGAGACCAATAAGCATATTATTAAAATTTGAAAAGTATTAAATTGAAATCATGTAATGAATTTAAGTTAATATGGGGATGGGGCAACTTTATACTAAATCTCCCTTCATACTTATTTCCTTTCCTAGCTATTCAGGTTATATATACCATTTTGGACTCAAAGGGTATTTGTGAAGCATGTAAGAACAGAGCTTCACTGCAGCTACATGTCTACATGATTGCCAGCAGGCAGACTGTTTTTTGTTTGGTTGATTATTTCCTTCAGACAGGGTAAAAGACACACACACAGAGCGAGACAGTGAGAGCGCGAGAGTGCGAGAGCAAGAACCACAGTACTGTTTCACTGTTTATGAAGCTTTCCCTTTGTGTAGTGGTCAGGGGCTCAAAATCTGGTTTTCACATATGGTAAAGTGTGTGCTCTACTCAGTAAGCCATCTCCCACACACGTAGTATTGCAGTTTCAAATGTATTTTAACCCAAAAGTCTATGCCGGAGCCCCCAATCTACACACATCTTTGTTTCAGAGAGAGACAAAGAGAGAGAGAGAGAGCACAGAGAGGGAGAGACATCACAGGACTACTCCACTGTCCATGAAGCTCTCCTGTGGTTCTGGGGATTAAACCCCCGGGTCTGGGCACAATAAGGTGTCTGATCTATAGTATTGCCCCAAACAGATCTCCTGCCCCAAACAGATCATTTTTTTCCCCCTGAAAAATCTTTGAAATAAATTTTAAAGCAACCACTGTCACTATCCAGCAAAAAAAAAAAAAAAAAACTAACCCCCCCAAGTTATACTAACATAATACCTATCTCAGGAGTATGGTATTTTAAATAAAACAGAAAGAGTATTATAGTTAATGAGGGAACAAGAGTCAAACAGTATTTCTTGATAAAAAAAAAAACTTTATGATACGTTGTCAGTGGCTGCAACACACAGTTAAATTTATACCTGGTATCAAAAAAGAATTGTACAGAACAATACAGAGTGATTTGGAATTGCGTATCTCATTTAGTCATAGACTAATTCTATTAGAAGGGTTTGTTATGTTAATTATGCTTTTACTTAGCATTTACCATACATTTCCAGCAAGCACTCACATGGCCATGAACGTGAGCTAAGGATGTAACCACATTCACTGCTTTAAAAAAACTTTTTTTTTTCTTTTTGAAAGACCAAGATATGGCTGAACTGTATGCTTGAGGCATTAAAAAAAAAAAATCTCCCTAAATAGTCCTGCCTCCCTAGCCTCTCTTATCCTTAACCTTTTAAGCTGTTCACTGCTTTGATTTTAGACAGAGTGGGAAAAGAGAGAAAGAGACAGAGAGAGAGTGAGAGAGGGAGAGGGAGAGGAAAATGTAACGCCTGGAAAAGAAATTTTAAGAAGAAAAAGAGAGAAATGGAAATAGGATTACAGTTGCAGAAAGACTAAATTAGACATTGTTGGGTATTTCCTAAGTATTCCAGATATGATGAAGTCGGCTTTGTTTCAGAATTCTTGACTATTTTTCCTCCATGGCCTACAGACAGACCTACATTTTAACTGCCACTTAATAATCCTATGACCCGGGAGTCGGGCTGTAGCGCAGTGGGTTAAGCGCAGGTGGCGCAAAGCACAAGAACCGGCATAAGGATCCCGGTTCGAACCCCGGCTCCCCACCTGCAGGGGAGTCGCTTCACAGGCGGTGAAGCAGGTCTGCAGGTGTCTATCTTTCTCTCCTCTTCTCTGTCTTCCCCTCCTCTCTCCATTTCTCTCTGTCCTATCCAACAATGACAACAACAATAATAACTACAACAATAAAACAACAAGGGCAACAAAAAGGAATAAATAAATAAAATAAATAAATATATATAAAAAAATAATAATCCTATGACCCTGGGCCAGTTATGTAACCTCTCCACGCCACAGATTGTTTGTCTTCAAAGCAGGGTTAATGACATCAACTCCTCAGGGCTATGAACATTAAATGAAGTACTACAGGGACACAGCACAGCACACACACACACACACACACACACACACACACACACACACTCTCTCTCTCTCTCTCTCTCTCTCTCTCATACTCAGATAAATTGCCCCACTATTGTCTACTTGACATCAGACACCTGGTTAAATGCTGATTTCAATTTCCTCTTTCCCTGCTGCATTTATATAACTGACAGAAGGGGTAAAGTCAACAACAACACACATGTGCTCGAACCTGAAAATTTTCAAATCAAGAACAATAACAACAACAAAAAAAATTTCAGGGGCTAGGAGACAATTAGGGCATCAATTTGCATGCCTTAGGCCCAGGATGCTGTGGGTTCATTTCTTTTTTATTAAATTTTAAAAAAATATTTATTTTCCCTTTTTGTTGCCCTTGTTGTTTTTCATTGCTGTTGTAGTTCTTATTCATTTCTCACCTTCACAAGTAAATCAATTAACTAGTCAATCAATCAATTAACACCAGGGCTTGAGAAGTAGCCCACTTAGTATAGTGGGTACACATTACCTAGTGCAAGAACCTGGCTTTGAGCCCCCCACCCTCCCCAGCCACCACAGGGGAGTGCCCTGCAATATGGAACCTCTGCAAGTGTGAAACTGTTGCTGTGGAGGTTCTCTTTCTCTTCTCTCACACTTTCTCTTTCCTCTCTCCTTCCCCTTCTCCCTCTCCCCTCCTCCTCCCCTCTCCCTCTCCCTCCTCCTCCCCTGTTCCTCTCCCCCTCTCTCTGGAAGAATAAGAAAGGACCCTCTAGGAGCAGAGAAGTTAAATGGCACAAGCTCCAGCTGAGTCCTGGCAGCAAATACATAAATATCAAACTACAATTCTCACAGAAAAGAATTTTCACAGAAAAGAACAAAGTAACATTCAAATTTCGTAACTTTGAGTATTTAAATGTTAGCATTAAGATAAAGGGGGCAGGTGGTGATGTATCTGATAGAACATATACTGTGTGCAAGGTATTCAAGCCCCAAGTCCCACCAATGGTAAGGAAGCTTAGCAAATGGTGAAGAAGTGCTGCAGTTGTCCTTCTTTCTCTCTCCCTATCTCCAATTCCCTCTCATTTTTTTTCTCTAGCACTATCAAAACAGAAGAAACAGAGAAAAAAAATGGCCACCAGGAATAGTGGAATCCTCGTACAGGTATTCAGGTCCAAATAACTCTGGTAGCAACTGAAAAAAAAAAAAAGAATTGAGCTAAACTTTCCTACTGCATCCCACAAAGACCTTGGGTCCATACTCTCAGTGGGTTAAAGAATAGGAAAGCTATCAGGGGAGGGGAAGGAATACGAAGATTGGGTGGTGGGAATTGTATTGAGTTGTGCCCCCGTTATCCTATGGTTTTGTGAGTGTTTCTTTTTTATAAATAAAAAAAAGAAAAGAAAGTTAGTAAGGTCATTTATAAATATTTAAAAATTGTTATACTTGAAAACTATTTTTGAATGTATCTTAATTATTTACGCAATATCAGGGCATTATTCTGGTTAATTTAAAGTCCTTTCCAATGTGTTTCTCTGATTAATTTACAATTAGGTTTAGGCATTTCTGGCCTTTTTATGCTTTGGAGACATTTTTTATACATTCTAACATTATCTTCTGATTTAAATTTTTGAGACATCTGTGACATTTGAAGATTTGTGGCATCTGAGAAATTTTTTGTAAATGAGTAAGAGTGATTTACAAGTGTATATACTTTATCTCCTTAAATAAAAATGTTTAAATGAAAAAAAAAAGGATTCATTATTCCAAAACTGTTTGATCAAGTTTGACCATTCTCAAGAGAAAGACAGGTATTTGATAAAAGTGTAAACGACAGTTTACTCTAAGCTGAAATGCTCAGATTCAGAGGTTTTGTTTGTTTTGCATTCTTTTATGCTTATGCTGGGGGGACTGAACCTGTGACCTCCGGGGCCTCAGGAATGTAATTCTATCTGCACAATTTTTATGCTGTCTCTCTGGCTCTGACACTCAGAGGTCTTGTCTCTATCATTAAGAAAACTGGAAAGAAATCCATAATTCTTAGGGAAAAAATGTGAATCACAAAAATAATGTAGTTCAACTAATTGTTCTACCACGACACAAAACTTGATTTTTGCAAGTCACTGGTCAGAACTGATGAGAACAGTAATTATCATTTGGCAAATGTCAAAATCCTTAATTAAATTGAGAAAGTGTGTGTGTGTTTCATATACTAGAAGAAGAGTACAAACACCTTTTGATGCAATTAGGAAATATAACACAAAAGAAAGATTAAGTCAGAGATCAAGCAGGGTTTTTTTTTTTTAAGTTTTTATTTATTTATGAGAAAGATAGGAGAGAGAAAGAGCCAGACATCACTCTGGCACATGTGCTGCCGGGGATCGAACTCCAGACCTCATGCTCGAGAGTCCAAAGCTTTATCACTGTTTATCACTGTGCCACCTACCGGACCAAACCACAGGTTTTTGTCTTTTTTAAAACCAGTTAGTTAACAGAAAAATCTTTCCTTTATGGTTAAAATGTTTCTCTTCTTTTCCAAACAGGAGAAGAAATAATGAAGAGCGCCTTTGTAACAAAGTTTTTTTTTTTTAAACATATTCACCTTTCCAGGTTATTTTTTTTTTATTTTGGGGGTGGGGTGGGTCAGGTGCTACATGTAGTAAGTACTGAAGACTGGCCATTAAGTTGTATGATACTGAAGGGCTTTTTATGAAGATAGAAAACTGAAATAACTTCTTAATCATACTGAATATTAGAGATTTCAGTGACTACAAAGTAAGAGAAGCACAGAAAATTGTTCATTTGGCAGAGGAAAGACTGAATTTTGGGGTCCTATGCTTTGAGGTAGCTTGGAAGCTGACTTGAGAGGGTTTAAAAACCAGAGGCTTTGAATTAAGTTTAATGACAAAGCAGATGGACTCTAACACTTCATCTTCTTTGAAGGTTTAGATTCTAACCCAAGTTATCAAGCTGTTGTAATCTGGAAAAGTGCTGACAAGCCAACAAGAGAATGCCTTTCAGTTTTAAATAAGAGGCATTAACTCTTTAGTGTATGTATTCTCTAGCAATATACAAGTAAACAAAGGAGGAATCCATTTTTAATAATAAGGTATAATCATTGAAAAGATCAAAATTTAGCCCTGGAGGTGGTTCAGCAAATAACATACCTGCACTGGATTCTAGGCACCACATGGGAGCAATACACACAGCAGCATGGATAGCCAAAGTAATACTTTGGTCTATGCCTATGCCTATGTGACTCTGTCTCTGTCTCTCTGTATCTCTCTCTCTATATATATATATATATATTCTTTACTTTGTAGTCACTGAAATCTCAAATATTCAGTAATATGGTTAAGGTGTCTTTGTTTTCTCTCTTCAGATAAAACACTTCTGTATCATATGACTTAATGCATTAATTTAAGCATTAACTCTACACACACACACACACACACACACACACACACATAGAGAGAGAGAGTTAGCTCAGCAGTGTTCTCATATATGAAGAAGGCCTAGGATTTAATCCCTACCAAAAAAGATGATTAAAATTGTGCCCTTAAGTTTATCAATAGTAGCTGAGTTTTAATTTTCTATATAATTTTGTTAATATTATAGAACTTAATTATGGTGGTCTAAAGATGTGCCACCTTGAATGTGCTTGATCTTATCTAAAAATGAATCAGAACTTACTTATGAGAGTCCTTGTCAATTTTTTTTATTGATTCAATATTATGGAAAACCAGTAGTTCTTCATAGGTGAGTTCTGCAACTTTAAAAAGATTTGTTTGTTAAACCGAGATAAGAAGAAGAGGAGGAGGAAGAGGAAGATGAGAATGAAGGAGGAGAAGGGGAGGAAAAGGAAGAGGATTTCACTCTGACAGCTGTGATGAAAGGGATTAGACTCAAAACCTCATGCTTTTAAGTCCAATAATGCCTTAGCCACTACACCACCTCCCACACCACCCTAGTTGAATTCTATACTTTAAAAAAAACTATCTTTATTGAATAGCAAGAAATTGAGAGGGAAAGTGCTTCACCACTTGCAAAGCTTTCCCCCTGCAGGTGGGGACCTGGGGCTCAAACCTGGGTCCTTGTGCATTGTAACATTTGCACTATTATTTATTAAGTTTTGTTGCCCTTGTTGTTTTATTGTTGTAGCTATTGATGTTGTCATTGTTGGACAGGACAGAGAGAGATGGAGAGAGGAGGGGAGACAGAGAGGGGGAGAGAACGATAGACACCTGCAGACCTGCTTCTCCACCTGTGAAGTAACTCCCCTGCAGGTGGGGAGCCAGAGGCTCGAACCAGGACCCTTACACAGGTCCTTTGCATTTTACACCACCTGTGCTTAACCCACTGCCCTACCGCCCAGCTCCCAAACTCTATATTTCTTAAACAATGTCTGATAACATGAAACTTTCCTCTATAGGTGATCTCTAAATTCAGATAAGACATAACTTGGGGAAACAAAAGAAATTTTCTATAATTTCAAGATTTTTTTTCCCTCCAGGGCTATTGCCAGGGCTTGGTGCGTGCACCACAAATCCACTGGTGTTGGAGGCTTTTTCCCCCCTTTTCGTTGCCCTTGTTGTTTTATCATTGTTGTGGTCACTGATGTCACTATTGTTAGGTAAGACAGAGAGAAATCGAGAGTGGAAGGGAAGACAGAGAGGGGGAGAGAAAGACAACTGCAGACCTGCTTCACTGCTTGTGAAGTGACTTCCCTGCAGGTGGGGAGCCGGGGGCTCGAACCTAGAACCTTATGCTGGTCCTTGCACTTCGCACTGTGTGCACTCAACCCACTGTGCTACCGCCTGACCCCCTTATAAGATCTTTTAAATATGTCTCTCATCCATTCATTAACAGGGTCCACATTCAAAGATTTCATTTAGTTGGTTTTATACCCTCAAATAAAGCCTGCTATCTCTTTCTGTAGTTTAATCTACTTTTATTCCATCTTTGGCCAACACCAGGACCAGATGGCCACCATCCCCTACATCGTCAAAAACTGAATACATTTCCCTTCAGCTTTCTTTTCTCTATACTAAATAATTCAATTCTTCTTGAGTTTTTTCATGAGGCTCATTTTCTATTCCTTTAATTAGCTTGGTGGCCCTCAGAACACTCTTTGAGTTTCACACTGTTGCAGCAAAACTGAATTATGATCAAGGTAGGCCCAGCCAACGTAACATAAAATAGTTTAAATAGCATGTGAGCTAGACTAAGAGATCCTTCAGAGTAGGAAATGTCATGTGTATTTTCACAGCATTTGAAACATACCAGGTGTTCAATAAATGATGTATTAATGGGTCAGCAATCATTGGGACATAAAATGTCACCCACTAGTGGAAAACAAATTAAGAGAGCTATTTTGTTGTTGTTGATGCTGTTATGTTTAAGCAATGGTGGTGACTAGAAAAGTGCTAACACTCGAAAAACTGCTGCCAAGATCAAGCTGATTAACAGTTTTGTCATTCCCAGATGTTACCTATCATTTAACTTTAAACACAGTAAAAGATGCAACCTTAGAATACTCCAGCATAGTGATTAAACTTTATTTGTTATTATAATGGACTGATGGGGTTACATTAAGTCAAGTAAACGAGTAATGATGCTTAGAATCTTATTGAATTATATCTATGTTATTAGTTTAAGCCTTATGTTATGAATAATGCTATTCCTCTCCTTTTGCATACTTTGTAACAGAACAGATTCAGTGCACTTTTCCAGGCTCATGTCTAATCATCAGTTTGAAGTTACTTTTTCACATAAACTCACTTAAATGGGCATCTACTTCTACAGCTGAAATAGTTGTCCTGTAGCCCCTACCCTTACATTTTTATAATAATGCACATAGCATGAATGAAATAGAGTCAAGTTAGCTTGGAAGCCATTTAAAAAAAGATAAAAATGGTATAATTTAGGGCCAGTAAGGTAGTTTAGTTGGGAAAGTTCCTGCTTTGCTACATGTGCAATTTGGTTTTCAGGCCCTGTCTTTCCACAACACTGGGGGATGTTTTAATGCTGTGGTATCTCTCTGTCTATTTCTATCTGAAAGAGATGGCCTGGCGTGGTGAAGCCCCAGTGTGGACAGAATAATCTAAAAGGACTTCTGAAGATGTGGCTATGAAGTAGGAAGCTTTTCAGAATGAACTCTTGATATATGAGGAAAAAAAAAAGAGTGAAAAATCATCTGAAAACTCAACACAACCAGGATTTCTTCAGAAACTCACTAAGCCACAAGCACCAAGTTATAGATGCTACCATGACTTCATCCTGAACTCACTGGGAAGATGACCTCACCAATGTGTCTGGAATCTTAACTCTGGAGCTCTACCCCACCAGGGAAAGATAGAAACAAGCTGGGGGTATTGGTTGTCCTGCCAACATTCATGTCCAAGAGAGAACCAATTCTAGAAACCAGATTTTCCACCTTCTGCACCCCAAAAAGGATTTTGGTCCATACTCCTACAATGGCAAATGTTAGTACTCTGAACTCCAATTCCATCAAGACAGAGAGAGATGAGGGAATTGAAAAAAAAGAAAAAAGAAAAAAAAAGACACTCAGAAGTAGTAGGTGTGACTTAGAAAGGAAAGGGAGGAAGGATTCCAAGGAGGGGAACGGGCAAATATATATAAATACAGATATATAGTTAAAGAAATAATAGTCAACCTATGTCTGTGATCTTGGGAAAACTAATGAAGTTTCTATGGAGGGAATGGAGGAACACAACTCTGGTAGTGGGAAAGATACGTACATCAACATTAAGAAATTTTAAAATATAAATAATGTTATGACCACCTTGGCTTTTAAAAAAAATTATTTATAAAAAGGAAACACTGACTAAACCACAGGATAAGAGGGGTACAACTGCACACAATTCCTACTACCAGAACTCCGTCTCCCATCCTTTCCCTTGTAGCTTTCCTATTCTTTAACCCTCTGAGAGTATGGACCTAGGGTCATTCTGGCTTCTGTAATTGCTTCCCTGCTGAACATGGGTGTTGACAGGTTGATCCATACTCCCAGCCTGTCTTTCCACCTTGGCTTTTTTTTAAAGCTTATATTTTATAAAATAACAGGTACTGGGTTTCAGTAGAATTTTACATATTCATAGAAATGATTCCAGTACATAAACGTAATTCCCAAATAGGATTTCCACTTTTGTTTCCAGATACAGAATGAAACTAAAAGTTCTTACTTTCTTTTCTTAGACAGACTTCTCTATAGTCAGACTAAATTAAAAAGGGGTGGGGGAGCAGATTTATAATTAGAGCACAAAGCTCCTTCCAGACCTTTCATTCTATCTGTGCTGAGGGTTTTGGCCACGTTTGACAGATTACAAGTATCCTATGTTTCTTTATGCTATCTAAAAGACTAATTCTTCCAAAGAAGAATGCATGATATTTAAAAATGAACAAAACTTCTGAAAGGTTCTGAAAGGTGAAGCAAATTAAGCAAAGATAATACTTCCAAAGCAGGTTCCTCCCTGCACAGTGCTTAGCACAGGAAGTGTGACTTAAACAATGGAGGAAGGCTTCGAGGTTCTCAGAGCTGACAAGCCTAACATTTGCCTTCCAGTTCTCTGCCAGAACTCACCTCACACATATTCCTAATCCCAGAAACACTAGAAGCTAAGCGCTTAAAGAGTTCTGAAATCCCCTAAGATGAGTTGGAAAACTCAAACAACACACTCCTGCTTATCCAGAGGGATTTTTATGCTATTACAGACTTCATCTTCCAAAGGTAACCACTCCACCCATTTTGTATTGGACAGGAACTAAAAGAAATGGCTTGATTCTAACAATGCACATTTTCAAATCATCAATCTCCCTTTGAAGTTAACTTTTTCTGGCCTAGAATTACTATGCTAATATTTTCCTTTATTATAGCATTTAACAATAATTATGTGCTCGCATAAGCATGTGTGCGTGCGCACACACACACACACACGCACGCATGCACACACCATTCTCTCTCTCTCTGTCATATACACATACATACAAACAATATAGCACACAGTTCTGGAAGGACCCAAATCTTCCACAATGCTACAAACCGTTAGAATTGTATCTTGTATTAGGGGATGTGGCATGTAGGGAGCCAGTGCAAAATGGAGAAGACTTGCATGACAGTAGTTTCAGATTCAATGCTCAAGAACAGTACTCTACTCATCAGAGGTAAGCGGTATACAGGTAAAAAAGAAAAAAAAAAGAAATAATGTACTGGGTTGGAAGCTATTGCTCAGTAGATAGGACACAATCAGATATGAGATTTCTACCTTACTTACTCTCCTGTTCACTTATGTAGCAAAGTAACCGATGGGGGGGGGGGTGGTCA
The DNA here is from genome assembly GCF_950295315.1 of Erinaceus europaeus. Lineage (NCBI taxonomy): Eukaryota > Metazoa > Chordata > Mammalia > Eulipotyphla > Erinaceidae > Erinaceus > Erinaceus europaeus. The sequence continues at coordinate 106,084,574 of NC_080163.1, read as the reverse complement.
AGCCATTTGTTTTTCATCTTATGAAAACAAATGACAATGTCTTTTAGAAAGTATTATAGGAGCCTGGGGGAATGACTCACAAGGTAGTGCACACAGAGTATCTATCTTGTGCTAGGGTCTGAGTTTAAGCTCTTGTTCCCCACCTACAGGAACAGTGTTACAAGTTTTCTAGATCTCTCCCCATCTCTCTTTCTCTTACATCAAGCAAAAAAGAGAGGGAAAAAAGGCAGTCATGGCTGCTGCGAACTATGGAGCTGTGCAGGCACCGAGTTCCAGCAATAACCCTGGTGATAATTTTTTTTTTGAAAATAGAAATATTATAATGGAGAGTCTAGTTGCCATGGTAGGAGAAGGGGTGGTGTAGTAAGGGGAGACAGACAAGATTGTCTGGAATAACTTGAATTGGAAGGATTTCAGAAAGTGCTGTATTGCTTTCTTCAAACACACACACACACACACACACACACACACACACACACACACACACACACACACACACACGCAATAGTGATTGCTCTGCTAAGAAAGATTCCAAGGCTGCCTAAGAAAGAATGTCATGATCCATTCCTGAGATATGTTATAAGTAGTAGAAATGGGAATAATGCATGTATGTATGTGTGTATGTATGTATATAATTCAGATGTCTCTAGAACTGAAAATCCAAATCAGATAACTAACCAACCAGTACTGGAATCAAAAGGCCCACCACCCATATACCCAAGGGCCATGGAAGGACCCACTCCCCTTCCACTTTCATTTCCAAGGCAGGAAGGTGAGTACACTCTTCGTTTTTGTTTTTCACTCCCGAGTGTTAGCAAACTATACTGCAGTTATTAAAATCCAGTCTCTTACACAGGGACATTCTTCAAGTTCCCTAAATTCGTGTGCAACTTTAAACACTGTATATCTGAAAGTATCTCATGTTTTCCTTAAATAAGGAAAATCTTAGTTTGGATTAAAGGAATTCTGAAAGGTGAGTGGTGGCTGATATGCCTGTCTATTCCCATCATATGGAAAGGGATATGGAAAGGAACTTTTTCCTAGTTACATTGTAAGGTGTTAATTTGTTCACAGTTTGGCTAAATTCCCTATTTTTCATATAGTGCAAGAAACCAGAATATTATTTTAAATGTATTAATGGATGATATTATTTGAAATGTATAAAAGGATGATAACTTTTTATATAAAAGTTCTGGGGAATATTTTTCTGATAAAAGGTATTCAGATAGAGAAGAAATGAAATGCTCTACAGTATGTCCTAGGTTGTTTCTTTTTTCAATCAAACTTTTGCCATCACCTTACAAAAAAACTCCCTTTCCATATCTGATAGGAATCGACAGCATACACAACACTGGCATCAAAATAGCCTGGATGAAACCAGCACTTAGCAACCACCTCTGGTTGTCATGGAGATTGGATAATGGAGGAGGGGAATGTGTATATGTGTATGTTCAATAACTGATGGGCCAGATAAAGAAGATGATATGGAAGGAACCAGGGGGAAAAAAAACCCCTAAAATATGGGCTAGCCTATTATACAAGGGGAAGTGCACAGGCTCACTATTTTATTTCCAAGGAATGTTATTAACATTTAATAGTGCTATAGTCACATCCATGTAATATGTAAACAGTGCACCAAGCAATTTCAAAAAGTCCAAAGAGAGAAAAGTATATTACAGTTCCAGAAATAAATCTATAAAACATTATACTCTATTTTCTATTAACAGTACACCTAAGAAAATCTAAAATTAAGAGCTCACAGCATGTTCTGGACTGCAAAAGGAGAAGTATTTGCAAAGCAAACATACACCTGCACCATTACTCTGCTTTACCAGAATTCTTTGTTATACTAAACAAACAGGCAGATGTAAATAGCTACAGGTCAGGATCCCTGCTTGCTCATAAGAATTAATCACATGAGGTAGATGGAGAGAGGGAAGAGCAGATATTTATTTTGCAAACACATGCATATTCAAGATTTGAAAAGTTAACACGTAGGATTAATTCAGTAGGAATTACCATACAGATGAGATTTTGCAAATATAAACATGTTGCCAAGCTACAGTTAAAAGACTTTAAGTCTCGTGAATTTAGGTATATATAGATCTCAACGTGCACACCTTTTAAAGTGATCTCTGCGGATAGAAGAAGGGAACATATGTGGAATCTTTTCAAAATAGATACCTCTTGAACATTATTGTGATTATCCATATGTATGTCATTTTCTGTATAATCCACAAAGCCAGTGGATTTGTACATTTCTAGATTACCTATTTCAGGTGCCTGTGTAACGTGGGTATTAGTGATATGGTACCAAATACTATGTATACAGTATTGAAGAAAACAGATTTGGACCCTCTTATCTGAAATCCTTTCTTTTCTACAAAGAAAACTAAATGCAAAGAAACAAGCAACAAATGCAGTTGCTACAGAAAGAAATTAAAAAGAAGAAAGAAACTGGGTAGAAATGGTGAGTTCCACTTAAAGAAGGTGGTGAGGGAAGGTGCCTCATGAGTGTGAAGCCAAGAGCTTAAAGCACAAACAAGGCTAATACAAGTCTGAGGAGTAACAGGTATTAATAAGAATTAGCTGCTCTAGCAAATCTCAGAAATATACATCCGATTAACAAATTCTCACAATCCAAAAAGAGGTCTTCCCAGACATATCAAATAACAACTTATTTTTTCAATTTCAATTCATTCATTTTTTTTTACATTGGTTAATAAGGAAAATTATAATTTACAAGACAGTTGTCACAAGAGTACAGTTTCTTTTTTTTTTTTCTTTTTTTAGTTATCTTTACTGATTGGATAGAGACAGCCAGATATCAAGAGGACAGACAAGGAGAGAGGAAGAGAAATAGACACCTGCAGCCCTGATTCACCACTTGTGAAGCTTGCAGGTAGGGACCACGGGCTCAAATCTGGACCCCAGCACAATGTAACATGTACCCTCAACCAAGTGTGCCACCACCAGGCCCGTTATGAGCACAGTTTCTTATCTTCCCGTTAAATTAGTACACTACTGTCTACACACCACTCCCAACACCAACTTATCTCCTCCTCCCCTATCACACACTAAGTTTCCAATACCCACTCTACCGCCTTGTGGCTCCCTCAAATTCTTGGTTTTGCTGCAAAAGATCACACCTACTTCACTTTCACCCTGTTTTGACTGTTTTAACCTTGTTTCGCTGTCAGTTTTATTTTAGTCTCATAAAAAAAATCTCATAACTCAGCAAAAAGCTTAAAAGACTTTAAATCCTATGGATTTAGATATATATAGATCTCAATATGTAGATCTTTTGAAGTGTGCTTTGCCAATAGAGGACGCTGTTAGAAATCATCTTGGCTATGAACCATACCAATTTTAGAAGGAGAAGCAGCAACTTTCCATTACTTTTTTTATATTATTATTTCTTCACAATTGTAGAGTAAAAAAAAAAAATTCTCAAGTGCTATTAGTCAAAAGAGATACAGCATGAAAACCTTTAGTAATTCTGATGAATGGACTAGACCATCTTTTTTTTTCCTTTTTTAAAATTTTATTTATTTATAAAAAGGAAATATTGACAAAACCATAGGATAAAAGGAGTACAACTCCACACAGTTCCCACCACCAGATCTCCGTATCCCATCCTCTCCCCTTATAGCTTTCCTATTCTTTATCCCTCTGCTCAGGGCTAGACCATCTTAATCTATCTCAACTCTTAATCTGGTAAGAAAACTGATGCTGAGAGGTGTTTAAAGATTTGTCAATATTTATCCCGAAAAGAACTAATCACATATGAGATGAAAGCAATCTCATTTACACCTGCAGTTTTGATTATCAGTCACAAAAATGGTCAGTTTACAATTTATATCTACAGCTCTGACGTCTCTATTGAGCTACTCAGTTATGCAGCTGTTTATGGCCTTTTAGATACTGCAAAATGCTTCCAACTCAACATGTTCAAAACGATCTGTCACGATCTGTCCCCAGCCTCCTTTTTTTCTTTTCTTTTCAAGTATATCTTATTTTGGAAAATGGCATCATTATGCATCCTTTTGTGTAAATCATAAAGGTAGGTACTATCATGGAGACCCTTGTTTTTCCATTTAGTAGGCATTAACCTTTCCTCATTCATGCCTTTCAAAATCCACTCAGTCCTCTTCATCTCTAATGACAACTATTCCTTTATAGTCTCTAGTCATCCTTCTCTACTGTAGAAAAGCAAGGATGTCAAATGCAAATCTAGTCATGGCTCTTATATCTACTTGTAATATAATTCTTTTTGGTTTTCCCCTCCTTTATCTTCACTTATGTCCAGTGGTACCTGCACCAGGAATTCACTCTCCTGGCGGCCATCTTTTTTCCTTTTTTTGTTGTTGTTATTGTTGTTGGGTAGAACAGAGAGAAATTGAGAGAAAAGAAGACAGAGAGGGGGAAAAAAGATGTCTGCAGACTTGCTTTACTGCTTGGAAATGACCCCCTTGCAGGTGGGGAGCCTGGGACTCGAACCAGGATTCTTGAGCTGGTCCTTGTGCTTCACACTATGTGTGCTACCACCGGCCCACTCCCTCAGTGGCAACTTTGCATTTCTTTGTTATCATTTCATTAATATGCTTTTGTAGATAGTTAGAGGACCTTCTGTCAGAATTTGTTTGTTTTGTTGTTGTTCTTAGAATTGAAGAAAATGCCTGATGCTTAGCACTTGTATAAATACACCTCGATAGTATTAGCGCAAAACTGTGGCCTATTGCTCTAACCAGATAAGTGAAAGATGTCTAGGAATTAAAGAACTGAAATCTAAGAGTTTGTACTAGTCCAGTAGATTTCTGTATTTTAGCATCAAATACCAGATACCATCAACATGCTTACTTCTAATAAAAAAGAATCAAAAGCAAATGGACTACTACTTAGTTATTTAAAATGATGAAATCATGTCCTTTGCAAAAGTGTGGCTGAAGCTTGAGGTAATGATGCTAACAGAAAAAAAAAAATCAGGAAGAAGAAGATAAGTACCAAATGGTTTCATTCATATTTGGATTAGAACTAACCAAACCAAATGAACTGGAAGAGCATAATAAACATTTGTCTTTCTCATGAATGTAAATAAATAATTTAATAAATAAAAATAAACAAGTAAAGGGCTGGGGAGACAGCCAAATGACTATAAAAAGACTCTGAAGATCCAAAGTCACAGGTTCAAACCCCAGGACCACCAAAAGGCAGAGTTGAGCAGTGCTGATCTTTTACTCTGTATTTCTTATTAATATAAAATAAACAAAATATTAAAAATAAGTATTTGTCTTATACTCCGAAAAATATGATCATCACCAGTGTAGAAGAAGAAGGTTGGTGAAAAAGATGGTTGAGGAAATCAATGGCACTAGTACTTTGGTGGTGTGTGAGCTGTACTACCTAAATTATAAAGTATTATATACTAAGGATTCAGTAGTAAAACTTGATGTTTTTTTCAAGTCAGTGGGCATCCTAGGTGGTGATGTAGTGACTGCACTGCACTTAGGATCATACAGTCCTGAATTTCATCCCTGGCATATCATGAACCAGAGTAATGCTCTGATTCTCTTAATCTATTCTGTCCTGTCCTATCCTATCCTATCCTATCCTATCCTATCCTATCCTATCCTATCCTATCCTATCCTATCCTATCCTATCCTATCCTATTCTATTTATCTCCCTAATAAATAATGTTTTTTAAAAATAAGTCAATGTAAAGTGTCTTTGAATCCTCATATAAGGAAAAATAGTTTAAAAACTATTGGGTAACAAACAATACTCTTCCTGAAATTGTGGTCAGTGAACAGCAGTTGTGCCAAATCCTTTCCACAGGCAAATAAACACGATCCATCTGCATCTGCTCACACTTTGAGAACAATGTAATGGACACTGGGGAAATGGAAAAGAGATTGTAACTTACAACACAACAGAAACCGGTATGCAAACGGGTCCACAGACACTGAAAAATCAACACTAGGTAACTAGTCACAGGTACACAGTGAAAACCTGAAATACTGAAGTCAGTGAACAGCAGCAGAGAGAGGTGAAGTATTAAACAAAAGCAAAAAACAAACAACAAAAACAAAAACAAAAAAGTCTCATACTGAGGTGAGAGGAAGGCATTTTTACATGATAGTGGAAATGGTTTACAGAGTGCAGAGTCCAAATTGCCTGAGTAGGGAATGGTAAATAGTTCACTTGTCTGAAGTCAAGAATTTGGTTTATGGGGTAATGGACCATGAAAGCGGAAAGATAAAGTGATTGGTGCAGACAACTGGTAAAAGGCTTCAAAGTACATAATCAGAAGATTGAACTAGACAAGAAACCTTACAGAGGACAGAAAGAGACTAAAGATATTTAGATAGTGAGACTGTATATCATGTAATTACAAATTTTGGTTCATAGAGAATTGTAAGTCTTTGTGAAAGCTGATGGAAGAAACCACTACTGACACATACCACTGACACATCCACAGGAAGCTGAGAATGTGCTAGAAGGATGAGACAGAGAAAATGTAGACATCAAATGAGATATTCTTAGAGTAAAGAAATGGCAGGCATGTATCAGAGCCTCTCTAACACTTTTTCTTCCTGATACACTTTATTTCTTCCAAACTTAAATACATCATTAACTAACTGCATTTGGTATCTTTTATTCTGGACTTTTTTTTTTGTTTGTTTTTTACAGTAACCAGCAATATCTTTTCATTTTGCCAACTTACAGGTTTTTAATGAATAATCACTGAATGCATAAGAAAGCAAACGAGTAAGAAAAAAAAAAGGTTTCCTGACAATGAAAAGTACTTGGGATAATTCATCTAGCAAACAACATATCTAATAGTGGTAGAACATGAGAAGCAACAGTGGAAATTTTCCAGCTAGTGAGAGAACTAGTGGCTTCTCAGAAACTTTTGCCGTGAGGTAATTGAAATAGACTCACTGCTACAGGATAAAGCCCCAAAGAACATGAAATGTTGTCCAGGGAACATGATTCATCCAAGTTGTTCATGCAAGAAGATGTGGCTACTGAGGATGAACAGTAGTCAGTAGTCAGTCCTGCTTTTTTTTTTTTTTTCTTTTTCCAACAAGACTGTGGTTTTTTTTTTTTTTCTTGATAGGAAAAGAAAAAAATTAACAGAAGAGCACTATTTCCCGGGCAGTCAGGGTTTGATCTTCTGACTGACTTGTGAGCTGTCACCAGCTGAGGAAACCTCAAAGGAGGGCTCACTGGGATTTCAATGAAGCTAAAAAGCATGACATGTTTACTGGCAGCTACAGTCTGCTCAGAGGCCCCGTTATACAGGCAGTAGTTGTGACTGTCCATTCAATGGTCTTAACAGTTCTTCCATTAAAACATGGTCACCTTGATTGAAGGACTGCAGAAGCTATCTGGATGTTAATTTTGAAAGAATGGCTGGCCAAATTTGCACCATTTTTTTCTCCTAGACAGTGTCAGCTGACAGTGGTTAGATCAACACAATTACAAGTTACCACCACCTTGCTTCAGCTAGAGGGAAAATTTGCTGCGAACAGAAAAGAAAAAGGAGCAGTAGCGATAACAGAAACAAGTTAGTGTATGAGAATCTAAAATAAATAAAAATGCAAGGCGTTTATCTACCTATTGAGTGGATTTTGTGTTGCGGCAAAGTCAACATGCTGTTTCACTAATTTTTTTCTATTGAAAGATCCTCACATCATGCTACGAGTATAGGCTTCAGGTAAGCACCACTGAAAATCAGTATCAACATGCTATTTTAGAAAAACAGCTAATAGTCACATACACTTACAAAGAGGCAAATGTGTGCCAGTCACTGTTCCAAATGTTTTAGTTAAGATATATATATATATATCCTCCAGGGTATTGCTGGGGCTTGGTGCCTACACCACGAATCCACTGATCCTGGAGGCCATTTTTTCCCTTTTGTTAACCCTGGTTGTTTTATCATTGTTGCGGTCATTATTATCATTGTTATTGATATCGTCCTTGTTGGATAGGACAGAGAGAAATGGAGAGAGGAGGGGAAGACAGAGAGGGGGAGAGAAAAACACCTGCAGACCTGCCTCACTGCCTGTGAAGGGACTCCCCTGCAGGTGGGGGGCCGGGGCCTCGAACCGGGATCCTTCTGCTGGTCCTTGCACTTTGCACCACATGTGCTTAACCCACTGAGCTACCGTCCAGCCCCCTTTAGTTAAGATATTTTAAGTCATTTTAATTCTCATCTTAGATCTGACAAGTAGGTATGAATACCTTTAATATACAGTCTTCTAGATCAAGTTTTATTGTATTGCCCTTACAATAAACATTACTTATGAAAAGCAATAAAGATTTATAAACATTAATCTTTGGTTTATATATTTTAAGAAATATTTGCTAAAACAAAGTAAAGCCACAGTATTAAAAAAAGTCACATGAAAGATTGCTGAAATGAAATGTTTAAAATAGTATATTTTTAAAAGGAGAAATGCCAATATGAGTTTCTGGACAAATATAAAAATTCACCCAAATATATAGATCAGAGAGAGCTAGAAAATAGTGTTTAGTCCCACCACCTGAGGATTTATTTTCCACAGAAAAGGTGAAATCTTTAATATTTAAATTTCTACAGGACTTCCTGAGGCAAGGCTGCTAACCTAAGAGAAATTTATAACCTGGTTTACTGTGCAATACTCTACCCCATGCTTTCCAGATGCATATATTAAAAGGCCAGTTGGAAACAAGGAAGCTGGCTTTTCATGTCAGAGTGATCTCAAGCCTCTTAAGATATGAAGGACATTTGCCATGAGACAAAAATCACCCACCAAATTGAAATCTGCTTGGAGCAGTGAGTAAAACAGTCTACACAACGGCTAGACAGTTGCTGAGGGGAAAAATCCACTGTGTTCTCTGGTACATGTCTGAACAGTGAAATCAGTGACTGCACTAATTTTTACTCTAACTAGTACAGTTACAAGTAGAAAGCATAGCCTGGCCTCACTTTCTAAGGCAGCTCGTCTGAAGTAAATCCTAATTGTACTCACTGTTGTACTTGATATAAAATTTATCCTGTATTTAAGGTGATCATACTACTTATTATCCAAACTGAACAACTTCTAAAAATTGTGTTTGTGAGAAGACAGAGAGCTGGAGAGAAAGGAACTAGAACAGTGTCTTGTCATTTCATGTAGTGCTGAACCTGGGCTCTCACATAGCAGGGTAAGCGGTGGTTGTTCTACTACTATGCATGGTGCAATTTTCTTATAGAATTCAAAGCACCATTTTACTATCCATGATCATTCACTTTCTTTGTCTTTGCTATTCTCTCATGTTGTGTCACGGACCAAACCATGAGGCATAAGTTTTATCTCTTCCTAGCCTTTAGAAAAACAACTGAGTAAAGATAGTGTTATTAGATTATGCTAAGACAAAAGATAATCACAGGGACTGTCAGAAGGGAAACCAGTGCATGTGCTCAGTATCTGAAACCAAGTCGGTTGGCTACACACCAATGAACCCCAATCGCCCTGGTGCAGTATGATCTTTTATTGTTCCCTTTCTGCTTTCCCCATTACTAGAGTGTAGTTTTACAATTTTTTATTTTGATAGACAATAGAAAGAAGGAGGGGAGGAGGGAGAAGGGTAAAAGGGGAAGAGAAGGAAGAGAGGAAGAGAGAATATGAGAGAGAGAGAGAGAGAGAGAGAGAGAGAGAGAGAGAGATATCTGAAGCTTGCTCTACCACTCATGAAATCCACCACCCCATCATGTGGTGATAAGGCTTGAACCAGGATCTTTGTGAATGGTATAACTTGCACAACTTACTGGTTGTGCCACTATCTGGTCTTGTAGAAGCCACTGTAGAAATATTGCCATATGGGAGTCGGGCGGTAGCACAGCGGGTTAAGTGCATATGGAGCAAAGCACAAGGACCGGCATATGGTTCCCGGTTCGAGTCCCCAGCTCCCCACCTACAAGGGAGTCGCTTCACAAGCGGTGAAGTAGGTCTGCAGGTGTCTTTCTCTCCCCCTCTCTGTCTTCCCCTCCTCTCTCTATTTCTCTCTGTCCTATCCAACAATGATGACTTCAATAACAACAAGAATAATAACTACAACAACAATAAAAAAACAAGGGCAACAAAAGGGAAAATAAGTAAATAAATAATAAAAAAAAAGAAATATTGCCATAATGCAAAGAAAAAGATTTGAATTGACTCACTGCTCAGAAACTTATTATGTCATCTTGGGAAAGTTATTCCAGCTCCCTCTGGGAATTTGTGCTCTGGAATTCTATAGAATTGAATTCTATCTCCACGGCTCATTTTCTCTGCATCCTTAGGTAATTTACTCAGTAATTCTAAACAACAGATTCATCATTTTTAAGATAAGAAAAGTAACACAATCTTTCCTCCAGGTTTCGAGGGAAGAATGTATTCAATAATATACTTCAGTGACAAAATCTTAACTACTGTCCATTTCGTGTTCAGACTTTAATTTTCATTCTCAATTAGGTTAAAAAATGCAGGAAATGTGATCCGGGAGGTGGCGCAGTGGCTAAGGCACTGGACTCTCAAGCATGAGGTCCTGAGTTCAATTCCCAGCAGCACATGTACCAGAGGGCTATCTGGCTTTTCTCTCTCCCCCTTTTCTCATTAATAAATAAAATCTTTTTTAAAATGCAGGAAATTTAAGCCACTGTACATTGCTTAACTGTGCATACTTACCTAGTTTTGTTCCCTGCTTTGCATGTGACTCATTTACGACTATTATAGAACCACTAGTTCTCTGTCCATCATTTTCATCAGCTTTGTGTCTTTATACTCTCCTCTCTGTTAGAACTGCCCTTCGTCCTCACATGACTCCAATTCATGCTGTAAAATTCAGTTCAGCTTCATCTTCTGCAGGTCATTTTTCCTGACTCCTTCTAAGCTGGGGGATATCTCCCTTTCTGACATTTCAAATAGCTGGACATGTTCCTGTGATGACACTTTTATAGATCCAATGGTATTATAACACGATATCATAAATATCCTCCTAGCCAAACTCTGTGTTCTTTGATGCTTTTTATTCATCTCTGTAGTCTCAGAGTCCAGAGTGTACTGCTGGCACAGTACATTTCTATTGATTAAACAATGGAGGGAGCCAGTCATGCATTAATTACTTCTGAATCACTTAAAGCACTTAACATAATGCTACATATAGAGAGAAGACTCAGTCAATACGTAGTGGTTCATAGGTTATCAGACTATAACCTATCAAGGAAAGGACAATCTTTTCTGTAAAATAAACAAGAGTCAAGTATTCTTTCCAAGTGATTTGTAATGATTTTCCCAAGATACCTGGAGAAATATTTAAGTTACAGCTGTAATTTTAAGGATTGATCATAGGTCCCCACTCACAAGAAAGTTAAGGGTCATTCCTGAATGATTAAAAGCTACATGGCAGAATTAATGGTTCCAACCAAATCTGCAAGAGGATCTGACAATGTACAAATAATAAAAAGGTAAGGTTCCTGAGGCTAGGAGGTGGCTCAATGAGTAAAGGATTATGCCTTATACTGCATGCAGCCCTGGATGATGGATAGGTACACTTTTGTATTTGGAACCTCTCTCATCTCTGTTTCTCTGTCTCTCTTTCTCTCACTTCTCTCTCAGAATTTAAAAAAAATGAAGAAGAAAAAAAGGGGGCAGGATTCCTGTACCCACTACACTTTATCTGCTATGGCACCAGGAAGCATCGTTCTCTATACCCAAACACTTAGGGTAGTATTCCTACAATTCCCTACTTGTCAAATCATAACCAGGCAATCACTTGTACCCTTGGAAAATTGTGCCCTTCTCTGAGTATGTGTTAGCCATATTTCTTCTCCTCATCTGACTTATTTTTCACATATTTGAGTGAATACTAATAGAAGGCTCAACAGTGAACTCATCATACTTTCCATTGAGCTTCTAAGGTCTATTAAAAATAAGCAACTCCAACCAATATCTTATTTTTAAAGAAAATGACAATTACAGGAAGGGAAACATTTAATATAATGAGACTGATCTGACAGTCAGAAGGTAGTAAACTGCTCTGCCTGCTGGTGCATTATTAACTCTTTCTGGTCACTTGGGTAACATTTTGAGGGTTGTACTAAAAGAGGTAATTTACTAAATGGTACCCCAATGGCTAGAAAGAGTTAATGTGGTAATCAAAAATGAGCAATTTACTCCTCATCAACTAATCAAGCTCAGTAGAATTTTTATTAAAATGCCTCTGATACTGTTCAACTGAATTTTTAATTGAAAAACTGAAAGCCATTTAGCTGAAAATATGGTGGGGTGAATATTACAACCGATTAATCCAAGAAAAGTAACGGCATGGCTTGGAGGGGAAGAGAGGATTGGATCAGGAAGAAAAATGGGGCAATTATGTATAAATGTAGACAGATAGTTGTAGAGATGGTGGTTGTCCCATGTCTTACGGGAACTTTGGTAGCTTGCAGTGGGGAGACTGAAGATTCAGAACCTTTGTGGGAATGGAGAGGTTTTATATCCTTGTTGACATGTAATTTTGTAAGTCAATATTAAATCACTAAATTAGAAAAAAAAGAATAAAGAAAAGGAAAAAATAAAAAAAAGACATAATAGAACAACAACTATGACTGCAATTAGTAACACCAAGATCAATGCCACTACTATTTTAGAAATGTCTCTTATGCGCCAGTCACTCTTCTAGGCACTGCATGTATCACAATGCCTCTCCAAAATGGTTGATTTGATTACCAGAAATGAAGGCACAGAGAGGTAATGAGTAGCTGAGGTGTGATGAGAAGCCAGGTTTGTCAGATATCATAGTCTATGATTACTTTATCATATGCTAGATTGCCTTGCAATATAGAGAGACAAAAAAAAATTAGCTTACTAGCTATTCAAATGACCTGGAATAGATAGAAAATAGTTTACTAATCAAATATCCATTCCAGAGAAATTCTGATTAGTCTCAGAACTAGCAATACTTGTATTTTTTTTTTCCTGGGCTTTCGCCTATGATGAAAAAAAGAGGCAACCCAGCAAGTACTGAGTAGCTGTTCTCAGAACTTCCTGGCCCAATGGGTGGACCTTAGCTGGCATCTAAGTCTCTGATTTTAGGGAGAGTTCTCACCATTCCTGCATGTAGTTCCTATGTTTAAATTACTCTATATAGACAGTGTAGTTTATGCAGAAGACCTGCTTTCCTACCAGGAGCCTGAAATTTGGGGATTTGCCTACATAAAGAACTTCAGTTAAAAAAAAAAAAACAGCAGGACACTGAGTCACTAATGTCTGGTAAACATTTCATACTGTGTTGTCATAAATCATGACAATGGGAATTTAAGTGTGTCCTGTGAGATGCTACTAGTACAGCAAACCTGGGAGCTTGTTCCTGGCTTCCTCTGGACTTGCTTGAACTGCAATGCCTTTTTCCCTTTGCCAATTTTCCTTGGATTTCTTGGATTTACTGTAATCAGTCCTCACTGTGTGAGGTCTCTATAGTGATTCCTGTGACATCTTCAGCATATCTGAGGACATGGGGATGGTCTGGGGGACCCAGACAGAATCTGTTTTCACTCTGTGATCATTGTGAACACAACTAACACTTTTTTAAATCAAGGCTTTGAGAACCCAGAGAGCCAAGATTTATAGCACACCCAGAGCTAGGGTTTAGGTCTTTATGATCTGAGAATTTTAGCATGTTGACTTCACTTCATAACCTGCTTTATGTCTCAACTACTGTCTTTATATTGGCTTTTGGACCTAATTCTTGATAGCTAAAACAAATTTTAACAGCCAGGGTTCAGCTGTAGAAAGGACTGATAAAGTGAGGCTCTGGGTTCAATCCCTAGCACTCACTACACGTACCAGAGAAGTGCTTTGGTTTCTGTCTTGTTCAATAAATAAATAAACCTTTTAAAAAATAATTTTTAGTTATTTATAATAAAAGAACCACAATAATATATGTTTGTTTTGCTGCCAGGGCTTTGTGCCTGTGGATTTTTTTTTTTTTCTAGAAGGAGAACAAGAAGCAGAGGCTAAGGGTAGAGAAGGAAAGACTCCACAACACTGCTCCATCACACAGAAAGCTAACCCTTGGTATAGCACTGCTTTCCTAATTCCACCAAGCATTTTTTTTTCTGGTTCTCTTTACCTTTCACTTCTTTGTCTCTATCTCCTCATCTATCCAAAAAAAAAAAAAAAAAAAAAGGCTGCTAGTAGCAGTAAGACTGTAGTGTAAGCATCAAGATGCAGTAATAACTCTGGTAGATAAATAATAAATAAGCAATAGGTCTAACATTTTCCCTTAAACTATGTAATTAAGTACTACTTTCTGCTTTGGTGATACCATCCTAAACCTTCTCATTTAAAGCCTAATGATTCTTCTAAATTACTTTCAGTCATCTGTAATTAGGCATGGTACTATATAGTGACAACCATGTCATAATTTCTACCTGGCAGCAATCAAGTCTATTTTGGCATCAATTAAAAAAAAAATACATCAAATTTCAGAAAGCCACTGCAAAATCAATATAGAAGTATGTTTTCACATCAGCATTATCCCTCTCAAAGGCCAATCCAGGAACTTGTCCTCTCTATGAAGTAGCAACTGTAGGGACTGCCCTACTCTCCAAATGTTGGGAAATTGTGAAGCCTCACAAACCATTAAGTCAGCTCCCCCTGCTCCACCCTGCATTCCTGATACTATGGCCTATCTACATAATCATTGTTTTGCCTGAAAGATCCCCACCCATTCCATTCCTTTGATCTATCTTCTTTCTACCCTCAAGACCCTCCCTGCCTCCAGGGCATTATTAATCCCACCAGTTAAAACACTCGCAAAGGTTGCTAAGGAAGTTCCTACCTTTCCAGCCTTTCTCCGCCCCTTTCCTAGCCATTTCCGTTTCCAACTTACCACTTCCAGGTCGGCCCTTTAAAAGCCTTGGCTCTCTGATCAATAAAGGTATGCATTGCCTTGCCATGAGCTTGGTTCATGAGTCATCTCCCTCGTGTCGCTGAGTAAGTAGCAGCCAGTGAGTGAGTAGCAGCCCAGGCTGGCTCCAGTCATGTTCTCTCCAACCCAGAGACCACGCGCCCGGGTAAGAGGCACCCCCACGCTAGCCTGGCATCCAAAGGGAGTCTGGGTTATACTACCCAGGACTGATCCTGAAATGAGTGAGCCTAAAATGTTCCCAACTGTGACCATGAACTGTGAGCTCAGACTGACAGGGCCTCAGAGGCTACACAGGTTCTTATCGCTAAATATGAATATATATGGGCCCTGGGTCAGGTGGACGGGGTAAACAGTTCATTTTATTCATAGATTTTCTTCAAATTTGGGAGCTACTCTCTGTCCTAACCCAACTTTTTAGACCTATTCTCAACTCTGACATGATCTTCCCAGACATATTTTTGTTTACCTTCATGTTAGCTATCAAATTCAAGAAAAAAACTACAGAAGTCATAAGCCCCTAGGAACATACCTAAAATAGATATATTAGCTTCTTTCTACCCTAAGATTCCTATTCTCATCTGCACTATTCCTACTTTTTGTTTCCTATTCATTGATCATTTAGTCCTGCTTTTTATCTTACCACTTTTCAGCCACCATCCTGACTTCCCTGGGTAGACATCCTCACCAATGTTTCCCAGAACCTTACCTCTCCAGAGGTGAGGTTTCCATCTTTTCCACTAGAGAAAGATAGAAATAGGGTGGAGGTATGGATCAACCTACCAATGCCCATGTCCAAAAGAGAAGCAATTACAAAAGCCAAAACTCCCACTATCTGCATCCCCAAAAGAATTTTGGTCCATAATTCCAGAAATGGAGAAATCATAGGGGAAAATGACCAGAGGGCTATGAACACCAGCTCCATCTGGGCTCAGAGAGAGAAAAAAGGAAAGACATTTGAAAGTAGTAACAGGTGTAGGTGTGACTTGGAATGGAAGAGAAGGCAGGACCATAAAAATGGGTAAATATATACAAATATAAATAGATGGTTATAGAAGTAATAATTAACCCGTATCTGTAACCTTGGGAGAACTACTGTAGTTTCCAACAGAGAGGATGGGGATACAGAACTCTGGCAGTGGAAACAGTGTGGAATTATACCCCTGTTATCTTATAGTTTTGTACGCCAATATTAAATCTCTAATAAAATTTAAAAAAAAGAAGTATGTTTCCATATTGGAGGTATTAAGTTAGGAATTGGCAAAGAGATGACAAGAATCCATCCCCTAACTTTATATTCCACCCTATTATCTCCTTTCACTGTGAACTACTTTTGACTCCTTTTAATTGAAATATTTGCTTTCAAATCTAACACTACAGACAACACATTACATCGCTGAAGAAAAAAACATATAATTATTCAAGTTTCATTTGTCAGAATATATTACACACACCAGATTTCTCATATTATTAGGAGCACAGATAAGAGTGAAAGAACTCAGGAAAGAGGGAAAAGGAGCTAATTAGTTTCAAAAAGATAAAAAAAAAAACCAACCCTGTAACATACAATAATAATTATAAAACAGGGATTTGCATCAGATAGATTCATAATCTGAAAGTCATTAAACTAATTAAATAAGTCAGCATAGAAATAGCAACTATCTGTGTATGCTACAGGGATAAAGATAATGTTCCATGTGAAAATTTTAAGATAAATAAGTATTACTGAGGTTTCCTAGTAAGTCTGAGCTATTCATTCATTCAAATGAGTTCACTGCTTGAGACTCTGATAGAAAGATAAACAGAATAGTTCTTTTCCTACCTTCATGCAGTTTACATTCTAGTGAGTGTACTTATCCAGTCTCACTAGAGGAAGAAGAGTGCCACCTGTTTAACTCAGGCAAATGCAAAGTAAAAAGAGACGGGGAAATAAATGCCAGCTAAGCAGAACTACCACAACAAGGTAGTGAAAGAGGTAGTCCATCTTAAAAGAATTATCAGCGACTTCCTCTGCCAATGTAGGTTTTCACAGAAAGAGGCTGAAATGGGATGGGTTATAACCCACCCAGTAGAGACTGTGATGTCATGCACGGGGACCAGGATCTAGCCTAGCAGAAGTACCACTGTAACTTGGAAAGCTCTGATGTTGTGGTGTCTCTCTCTGTCTCTGCTGTGCTTTCTCTGTGACTCTGTGTCTGACATAAAAGGCATTAAAATGTTGGCCTGGTGGATTTTCACATTTGTAAAGCTCAGTACAGCAAGGGAAAATATAAAGAGGTTGAAACAAGAAGGAACTAGAGATGATTGTGCTAAGGGAAATGACTAAAGAGGGAAAGGACAACTCCTAGATGGTTTCCCTCATATATGAAAAATAGAGAGCTAAGTAGAAAAAAAATAGAGAATTGAAGTAAATGAATTTGAAAAAGAAAAGCAGCAACTGAACTGTCTCTTAGACTTTGTGAAAACTATGTAGGTTATGAAGGGTGGGAGGGACAGAACTTTGGTGAACGATGTGATGACATACACATACCAGCTGCGTGTCTGAAGTCTTTAGAGTTTTATAAAAGAGTGTTAAGTCACTAATAAAAATGAAAAAAAATATGTAAAGGAAAGTGCATCAGGCATTGAAAATATTTTTTTAAATTTATTTATTTATTCCCTTTTGTTGCCCTTGTTGTAGTTTTATTGTTGTAGATATTCTTGTTGTCATCGTTGTTGGGTAGGACAGAGAGAAATGGAGAGAGGAGGGGAAGACAGAGAGGGGGAGAGAAAGACAGACACCTGCAGACCTGCTTCACTGCCTGTGAAGCGACTCCCCTGCAGGTGGGGAGCCGGGGGCTCAAACCGGGATCCTTAGGCTGGTCCTTGTGCTTTGCGCCACGTGCGCTTAACCCGCTGTGCTACCTCCCGACTCCAGAGGCATTGAAAATATTGGGGCAAAGTCAAATTCATCATAAGTTGTTCAGTCTTTAGCCTGCCTATGTCTTCTCATTTGATCCCATATTTTTCATGCTCCTTATCAAAATCTCTCTTGATTATTTGAAAAATTTGTTGGTTTTCAAATACTGTTAATTGATGACTTTAAGTGTAATTTCAGACCTCTGAACTTTTTCAGGGTGCTAGGAAGGATACAGTAAACTACAAGCATGGAGGAAGAAAAAAAAAATAGCACAGTGCAAAACTCTGACACGTAACAAATTCCCTGCTATAACTCTGATACAAGACAGATGTTAGTGAGAAAGGTGAACATAAATACAGTTGTCATAGACTTATAGCAGTATTACACTCATACTCAGACATGCTTCGCTTCATAAGAAACTGATTTTCTGGGAGATGGGGAGACAACATAATGGTTATATAGAAGACTTTCATGCCTGAAGCTCCAGGTTCAATTCCCCAGCACCACCATAAACCAGAATTGAGGAATGCTATGGTCTCTCTCTCTTTCTTAATCCATGTCTTTCTCTCTATATCTCTCTCATTTAAAAATAAATATTTAAAATTGATTTTCTGAAAAGAATAGTATAAAAACATAAAAAAGGAGGCATAATATGAAAAGTGGTTGGTCTTTTATATCAGGTAAGTCATAATTTCTGTTTTGGGAGTTATCAAAGTAAGGCTCTGGGCAAATCACTGAAGTAACCTCTCTAAGCCTCCATCTTCTGGCCTGTAAAGCTAGATAAAATAATACACATCCAACAGCAAGACTATTAGATTTATCCTTACATCTGGAACCAGTAGCTACTATAGTTTCTGTTTTTGTGTTTAATTTTAAAATTACAGCTTTAATGTACATTATAAGTCTGTTACAGTTATTTTGTTTGAAAATTTCCTTACTACTACCTCCATTCTCTGCTCCACCACCACCCCCACCAAGTCAGAGGCAAAGTGGAGCAGTGGACAGGACAGTTAGGATACAGGAAAAATGGATATTAAACTCAGACTTTTGTAGCTGCTATTGCTTATGTAAATTACTGAATTTCTCTCGGATCTTTGTTGCTTTACTTTTGCAGATAGTTTGATTTCCTCTGGCTTTAAAACGCTGCAGACTATTAACTCTGTATTTATGAATTCTAGTTTTGTTTCAAAAGAGATCCCTTATTATGGACATGGTATTAATGTCAATGTTCTGGCCCAGAGAGAAGGATCATTGGGTGAAACACTTGCAGTGCCACCTGTGTGGTCCATATTAAGGGTCAGGTTCATGTTGCAGCACCATAGCACCAAAGGGATTTCCATTTCCACATTGTCTCTGTTTCTCTTTGTCTCTCTAGCTGAAAAAGCAAATAGCCCAGAACAATGTAATTATGAATATGTGAGGCCCAGGTCCAACCAAAACCAAAACAAAACAAAAAAAGCAAAACAAAATCCTGTTCAACCTCCAATGAAATTCATTACTCTGTTTCTCAAGAAAATAGTACAGACATGTTACTACCTCAAATGACAACACTTTCCAGTACTCAGTCAACAGTAAATCGCAGGACTTGGCTTCTGCTTCCCTGTTTGTAAGCATGTTCTTCTTGTTCAAATAAACCTAAGTAACTATTTCTTCTTTACCAACTGGAACTGCAACATGAAAAGGATGAAGACTTTATATGAGGTATATTAAAGTGACACACAAACAGCAGAAATCAAGGAATGAAAGGGATACCAGGAATGGATTACTTGGTTTCCTAGTTCCCTTTATTTCCATTAGCTTTTCCCTCTAAAGCAACCATCTTCGTTGTATAAAACTAGTATATATATTATAATATATATAGTAAATTTATATAGAATACAGACATGATATCATATAAGAATGTAATAAAATTAAGTACCCTATTACTATTCCTTTAGTTATCCAGTTTGTCTCTCACTATAAACATTTTTAAATGAGAACAAAAATGATTAGCTCAAATTCTATCTCTTCCATTCCAGGTGAGTTACAAAGGACATTGGATGATCTATTGTTACAAGGACAAATATTTCTAATTGTCCATGATGCATTCTTGTAAGTCAAGTCTGCCACAGTATTTAACATTTTAATCAAGAAATGACAAGTTATGTTAAATTTAAATTAGAGTATGTTTCTCCATGCATTTTTCTCAGTATCTACAAATTATTATGAGAAGAGGGAATAGGAGGTTCCCCACACACCTTATTTTACATAAAGGAATCTTAGGTATTCCAAAACAGTTATAATTGGTTAAGATAACTGAGGACAAAACAGAAATAATTACTTAGCTGACAGTGTGAATGTAGAAAGGAGGAATGATGAACTTTGATAAGAATCACAGCCTTGAGGAAATAGTAGTCGTCCTTTGAAGTGTGAATAGTCTCAATTAAGTCTTCTTCAAAATGCACACAAACTGGGATATTGGGCTCAATTAATAAATAATAATGGGATTATTTAAAATTCATTTTCCTCACCACTTATAAAGTATTCCTAGCTCCTTGTTCTTGATAGTTAATCTAGGTTAGAACCTCCCATGAGACACAGTGTGATTTTTCTAGAGAACAAGTTCAGACTCCGGTCTCTTAGATCTAAGTTGTCATATAAGGACAAGCCTTTACAGAACATGGAAGGAGACTTCTCAGGCTAATGACTTGAGAAAAAAACAAGGAAAAGATTACCTCTTTTTGGAATATAAATTCTGTGGTTGAGAATTTTTTTTTCTAGCTTAGAATCAAACCCACTGACATGAAGCAACAACCAGTGTTCTGGGGTAGCCAGCACCCTCCAGAATCCTTTTAATAGAAATTAAGAGAAATGAAGAAATATTTAAAAGAGAAAAACTACTGAAAGAGAGCATTTAAAATGTTTCTACATTACTCATTACACAAGAAAAAAAAAGGGACGATTATGCTTTTAATTACAAGCCTATTTTATGTTACCTACCCCCATTTGCTATCCAACCTGTAGGACTTGGCACTGGTATTCCTTTCTCTGCAGGAGATCATAGCCTTCTGCAGCCAACCTGTGGTGACAGTTATCTCTTAATTAAAACTCTACATGCAAATAGATTGGTATTAAAAAGTGGGACTGCAAAAGCACACATGAAGCATGATCATTTATAAGTATACAATCTTTCTCATCTAATATTTTAATACTGAAAACAACTACTAGAGTCAGTTCAAAACTTGCCCTGAGGAAAAGTCTGCACCGCCCATTCTTTATACATATATTAAAGGAGGAGACAGTATAGATCTTATCATCATGCCACTTCTCACAAGAAGAATGGTGAGATGTTTCCCTGCAAGAGATAACACTTTGAAATATGTGAAGTATTTCCATAGAGTAGAGGAATAACTAGAGAAGACTTCCTCTCATAACTGATGATGACCCATTTAACCTTCAACAGTGAAATATATTTGTTAAGTTTTAGATGTTTCAAGTGCTAATGAAATGTTGTTACCTTTCTGATGTAAATCTGAAAAAAAATGAAAGCCACCTTTAGCAGATTTCTGTACAAAGTTATTATTTATGTACAGAACAAGTATATCATTTTGACATATATTTGAACTTGGGAGATTTTTTATTATTCCCAAGAAAGCTAAGAGCAAAAAATCCTATAAAGCTGCAATAGCAAGGGAATTCACCTAGATATCAATTACCACTAGAAAAAAATAATTAGAACTATGGCCCAGGAGAAAAGGAAAGAGCTGGTATGTGAATTTCATGGTGCTATAATTATTTTTTCTTTTAAGCCATTGTTATAAAAATAATAAATCACATACTTTATGGAAGACATAAGCCTATATTAACTTGCTCAAAACTGATTCACAAAGAAAAAACTCAATTCTAGGGGAAAAAAAAGACTGTTTATCTTGTAATACTGACATCTGTTATGTAATAAAAAGCAGCCACAAAACTGTCTTGCCGGCTTATACTTAGCAGGAATAGTTTAGTGCTTAACTTTCGTGCTTATATTTTGAGAGAATTAGCATGTGAAACAAGGTACTCTTGGGTGAACTAAGAAATGAACAAACAGTAATATACACTCTGAAATCAAAGTAATATAAATATACTAATTTTGAGGTAAGACATCTTATATGTGTATCTAAGTATATTCTGTACACTATAGAACTGTATGAGGAAGTGAACTTGCTAATTCACAGACGGCATTTACTATTATTATTTTCTTAATTTCGTTTTCAGATAGTTTATTGCTGGAACATATACATACTCTTCATTTTTGTGCACTGACCTTGTGATCTTACTCAAGTTTACTCTAGAATTTTTTTCTTTATTTTAATTTCAGTATTATTTATTTTCATTTTGTTGCATAGAACAGGGAGAAATTGAGAGGAGTGGGGTAGATAGAGAGGGAGAAAGAGTGACACTTGGAGCACTTTGTCACTAATGAAGCTTTCCCTCTGCAAGTGGGGTCTGAAGAATTGAGCCTGGGTCCTTGTGCATGGAAACATGTGCACTCACCCAAGTGTGTCACCACCTGACCCCCTCTAAAATCTTTCTTTTTTTAAATTTTTTATATTTATTTATTTATTCATTTTTCCCTTTTGTTGCCCGTGTTGTTTTTTATTGTTATTGTAGTTATTATTGTTGTTGTTGTCACTGTTAGCTAGGACAGACAGAAATGGAGAGAGGAGGGGAAGACAGAAAGGGGGAGAGAAAGACAGACACCTGCAGATCAGCTTCACCACTTGTGAAGTGACTCCCCTGCAGGTGAGGAGCCCGGGGCTGGAACCAGGCCAGTCCTTGAGCTTTGCGCCACATGCGCTTAACCCGCTGCGCTACTGCTCGACTCCCTAAAATTTTTTTTCTAAGGATCTCTTAACATATTCTTATTAAATCATATGCACTAAATAGTAAGCATGAAAACTGACTCTAGCAACTTCTGGCCTCTTATAACTCTAGTATATATGCTAGAAAAAAAGTTACAATCTACTCTACAAATATTGATGACCACTTAGAAAATCCAGAGATTAAAAAAGAAAAGAAAATCCAAAGATAAAGTTTTACTTTTTCTTAGCACTATTTTTTTTTAAACTGCAGAACTTCAGGCCCTGTTGACCTTACTTTCTGTGTTTAGCATGTTCTACAGTGTAATGTTGCAAGTCATGCTTTAATTTTTCTTGTAAAGATTTTCCTGGAGAGATATTGTGGTTTATTAGAAAGAATAAGAGGTTTTAGAGGAAGAAGCATTTGGAGTCCAAAATACATGGGATTGGATTTGAACTCCCTCCCTTAACAAATGTAACATCTCAAGCAGACATTTTATGGTCTCCAAGAGTTTCTTTCTCTTGCTTTACAAATGTTTCCTGATATAGTTGACTATAGTGTGAAGGGACAGAAAAATTTATAACTCAGAAATAACAGAAAGAAAGCACATTAAATTTCTGGGTAGTGGGGTGGGAGTTTTGTTTGCTTTTCAAATTCTCCTCTGTCCAACAGAAATAAATACATGTGAGCACACTCACTAACAACAACATTAAAAAGTTAAAATGAAATTATAATTAATTTCAATAATAGTTAATTTAATATATCCAAAATATTTCAGTAGGAAATGAAAATAAAAAATTACTGACACATTTTACATTTTGAGGGGAGCCTCCAATCACACTCAGCAGCACAATCAGTGGACTGGGGATGAAAACAGGTATATTCCAACCTTTCACTGCATCTTAGTCAGCTCATAAAACTTTCAGTGAGAATTAAACTTCCAGTAGTAATCTGGCTACCCAGCTAGTATTAAGTAAACAGCAGTTAGTTGGTCTTTTGAATAGTTACAGGATTCTTAAGTAGTTTTTTATTTTTTTCCCTTGATGTTACCATGCTAGATTTTTTATTATAGAGTAATTTTGGCTGTTTAAACAACAAATTGATTATCACATGGTTTCTGGGGCTCAGAGTGATCAAAGCAGGATTTTCTGGGTTTTGTAGGAAGCATGTCACTTGGTTGAAATTTAAGTGTCAGGAGTGTGGTTCTCATCTGGAGCTGAAGGAACCCTAACAAACTCTTCCTAAATTCATCCAATTCAGTTTCTAGCAGCATTAGACAGAGGTCCTGAGCTTCTAGAGATGGTTTCTCTACAGAAATAGTTCACAACATAGCTGCCTGCTTTTCTGATTATGAGGTTTATTGAAGAGTTTTTCCTGCATCTTCTTGGTTTTAAAGGTTGTCCTACTTAGATCTGGCACACCAGGAATAATCTACCTAGATTGATGATTGATGCATCAACTGATGAGTGATCTTTACTTTAAAAGATTGATTTTACATGAGAGACAATGAGAGGAAGGGGGATTGATTTTCTAGGCCCTCAACCATGCAAACCCTGTTTTCTTAATGCTGAACCACCTCGCTAACCCATCAGTTTTATTTTTAAACTAAACAGTAAAGAACACGGAAAAGAGAAAGAAGCAGCACCGGAGGTGGTATAGTGGATAAAATATTGTGTGGAGACAAATACGGAGTCCTGAGTTTAATCCCTGACATCTCAGGTAACAGAGTTATACTCTGGTTCTCCTGTTCTCTCTCTCTCTCTCTCTCTCGCTCTCGCTCTCCCTCTCTCTCTCTCTTGCATGCGCACTCTCATAAATAAGTAAATTTTTTAAAAGAAAAAGAGGAAGACAACCCCATTACGTACCAATGCTGCTGTGAAGATCTAATGCTTTCAACAATGACACTTTAGGAAGTTTCATTTTTATTTTGAAAGTTAATGTTCTGGCACCTACTTGAAGTTTGTCCAACTTACATTTTTTTACACTCTTCTTGGCTCGTTAGAATATATCTATGCTTCTGGTTGTGTGTGAAGGTGAGAAAAGAAGTTCTTTAAAATTGTAGGTTTTTAAAAAGAGAAATTTCTTTTCTTTTTTCTTAAAAAAAATTATTTTTACCTGTCTCACATTTTTAAGTTCAATAGGAATTTACCTTTTCAAAGTTCTTATTCTTAAAGCATTTATCCCTAACTAAAAAGAGAAGAAATTAAGAGACATGGATGGCTCACTCCACAAGGTTCTTTAACCCCTATGATATCCATTAATCCTAAATGACATTTTTCTTTTTTTTTTAATATTTATTTGTTTATTTTCCCTTTTGTTGCCCTTGTTTTATTGTTGTAGTTATTATTGTTGCTGTTATTGATGTCGTCTTTGTTGGATAGGACAGAGAGAAATGGAGAGAGGAGGGGAAGACAGAGAGGGGGAGAGAAAGATAGACACCTGCAGGTCTGCTTCAATGCTTGTGAAGCGACTCCCGTGCAGGTGGTGAGCTGGGGGCTCCAACCAGGATCCTTATGTAGGTCCTTGCGCTTTGCGCCACCTGTGTTTAACCCGCTGCGCTACCGCCTGACTCCCCTACATGATACTTCTCACCTGACTACATATGACAGATAGTATGAAGTAATGCTTAAACCACTTTGCTAAGATTTTCCATAGGTATTTTCCATAGGTATTTTATGTTAGTTGATATTACTACCTAGGCTATCATTTCTGAGCGAAATTAATGAAATCATAATTTTCATTGATGCTACTATTTTTCTACCTACTGGTCACTTTCTTCTATTCCTTCTTGAGTCCTCTGAATTCCTCTTTTTGAAAGGAAATTCAGCAATGGGCTGGATAGAGAGGTCTGTGTTAGAGCACAGGATTTGTATGTGCGGGGTCCCAGAGGTCTCAGGTTCAGTCCCCAGTACATCCCTCTGTAAAAGCTGAGTGGAAATATGATTACTCATCTCACAAAAGACAAATAAACAATAAAAACAAATAGTTTCAAAGTTCTTTTAAGAAGAAACCCAATAGGGGTCAGGTGGTAGTGCACTGGGTTAAGCACAGATAGTGCTAAGCGCAAGGACCCAAACAGGGATCTGGGTTCAAACCTCCAGCTCTCCACCTGCAGGGGTGTCATTTCACAAGCAGTGAAGCAGGTCTACAGGTGTCTCTCTTTCTCTTTCTCTTCCCCTCTATAACTACCTTCTCAATCCCCATCCCTTTTATTTACCTCCAGGGTTATCACTGGGGATCAATGCTTGCACTATAAATCCACTGCTCCTGGAGGCTATTTTTTCCCTTTTGTTGCCTTTGTTGTTTATCGCTGTTGGTGTTATTATTGTTGTTGTTGTTGCTGTCATTGTTGGATAGGGCAGAGAGAAACAGAGGACAGGAAGATGGGGAAAGATAGACACCTGCAGACCTGCGTCACCACTTGTGAAGTGACCCCCTGCCCCCCAACCAGCAGGTACAGAGCCCAGGGGCTCCAACCAGTATCCTTACGCTGGTCCTTGAGCTTTGAGTCCACTGTGCTTCTGCCCGGCTCCCCCCTCTCAATTTTTCTCTGCTCTATCCAATACAAAATGGGAGAAATGGCGCCAGGAACAGTGGATTCGTAGTGCAAGCACCAAGCTTCAGCTGTTTATTATCCCTAGGAATTGGGTAATTCTTCACCAGGGTTACTATTCAGAGTAAGAGAAGCCCCAGATATCAAAGCATCAGAAGGCAGGAAATGAAAGACATGGTTAATTCACATCTGCCAACCTCTCCTGAATTACTGTGATAATGGTCTAATCTATCTCCCTATTACCATATCCTCCTACTAGGAATTACCTTTCTAAAAGCCAGATCCTATCACAGATCTCTATAAAAATTTTAAGTGATGCCCTGCAGTACCTACAGAATAAAGTCCAAAGATTCTGTTTTCATCCAAGATCTTTAAATAGCTAGCTTCTAAATTATTTTCTAGCTTCTTCTATCTTGCCCTGTGAATCAACTGAAAGGAAAGAATTTTATCACTAACACAGCAAATTGTTTTCAATTTCTTTTGTATGTTCCCTTCAAGTTTCAGAGATTATTCATATAAATTTAATGTTCCACTACTTTCAATAAATAATAGGGTTTTTAATTTTGTGTTTCAGTTTTTCTTTTATTTCATTTTATTTATTTATTTGTTGGCTTTCAGAGTTATTACAGAGGCTGGATGCCTACACATCAACTCTCCTACTCCCTGTGACCTTTTTACTTTCTTCCTTTTCCTTATAAAGATAAAGAGGAATATAGAAGGAGAAAGGAGACTGAGTGACACCTGCAGCGCTGTTACCATGGGGACCAAGGACCTGAACCTAGGTCCTTGCACACTGCAGCTTATGCACTCTACTGGCTGTACCAATACCCAGTTTGTTTGCCCGTTTCAGTATTTCTAGCATAAATTTTCATGATGTCACTGTGATTTGTACTTATTTTTAATGCGAGAAAGAGATCAAGGCACTTTTCTGCCTAGCATGGTGTGCTATTTGCTTGCAGTATCCTGTTTTTATGCAGCAGGAGGATGCTCCCAGGGCATCACCCATAGAAGGCATATTCTCTTCTTCAGAGCCATCTCCCTGCCCCCCACCCGAGACCCTGTATTTTCCTTCTAAAAGCAGGAAAACTCTGCAGCCAGTGAAAGTAGTCAGAATTTATCAATCTGTTATAGTTAGATGCGATGATACTATGATTTATAGTAAGACATGAATATTACGGCAGAGAGTAGATAGCATAATGGTTATGCAAAGTCCCAGGTTCAATCCCCCGCACCACCATAAGCCAGAACTGAAGAGTGTTCTGGTTTAAAAAAAAAAAAATATATATATATATATATATATATATATATATATATATTGTGTCTTCCTTCCTTTCCCAGCACAGAACTTCTACAATCTTGGAATTTCCCAAGTGATGAGAATAACACAAATGTCCCTTGTCATTTCAGGCATCTAAGGATGTAGACTGACTCCCTGAAGAACTAAGCAAGTGACTGGAGTTTTAGAATTTTCAGGCACTCCCCCAGAAAGCTGGAGTGCATGGGTTAGAGGTAAAAATCAACTGCTGCTGGCCAGTGCTTTACTCTGCCATGCCTACATAATGGTTGCTGAATACATGAAGATGCAGGAAGAGTAGTGTACAGAGAGGGAGCATGGAAAACCTGCACCCTTTCTCCATAACTTGTGCTACACATCTTTCATCTGGCCCTTTCTGAGTGATATTCTTTCTATTGAAAACCTATCATCATCTAGTAAGTCAAATCCTTCTTTGAAGGTAACTTGCTTTCCAATTAATTGAACCCCAAGGAGGGAATCACCAGAACTCCCCATTTATTGCTGGCTATGGAGAAGCACAGCCAACCTGGGTATTCAACTGATTCAATTCAAGAGTGTGCAGACGGAGAGCAGACGTTGCCGGCACAGTCTCTTAGGACTGGCCCTTTAACCCGTGGGATCTGATGCTTACTCTAGATACAGTGTAAGAAGTGAGCAGATCTGCAGGATGCCCAAATGGTTTAGTGGAAATTTCCTCCAATCCTCCACACATAGGAACTAGGGCCAGGAATCTAAGAGTTACCAAAGGCTGAATCAGATGTCATCCTAATTCAATGTCATTTCTTCATGAGTTTAGCTTATTTATAAATAATGCTAAATACTAGCACTAGGCCAACTGAACAACATTGATGCTTTTGATCAAAATGCCAAAAGACTATCAAAAGGTATCAAATGCCAAGATATTGATTTCCTCAGAAATTCATTTAAAAGGTACTAACATGTACCTCTATGCTACACTAGTATTAATACACAGACAAACTGAATATTACTTCTATCGACAACAAGCACAAGCTCCAGTGCTTCAGCACAAGGTCACTCTAGTAATGCAATCGCAATCTTAAAGAGACTGGAGTGTTTCATTTTATACCTCAGAAAACTGAGGCTCATTGAGACTAAATCTGTCACTCAATGAAATAGAGGCAGTTTGTGGACCAGCTTGCAACTATCTTGATGCCACTCTCAACATGCTCCTACTTCCAGAAATGTCTTTCTCTTTCACAGTGGCAAAGCAATAATCAAATCTTTTACAGTCTCAAAAATAATGCCATCTTGAAATATTGAAGTATCTGCTAATGCTCCTTAATAGTGGCATATGGTCAGTTTCCATCAGTATTAGTAAAGAAGCATGAACTGCTGTAACAGACACACTTTAAACTACTAGTGGTGTAATATAATAAAGGTTTTCTTTTTCCTTCTACCAGTAGTCCACTGCCGGTGGGTGGTCTTCATGGGATGCTTCAGACACAGGGGCTCCTTCGAACTGTGACTCTGTCGACTAGCTCTTAGGATCCTTGAAGTCTTCAACTTTCACCAAGAAGATGGAAAAAGAAACCTAGAGGAAAGTCCACTTTTGGAGATGGTAATATTACCTTTGCTTATAGACTATCAGAGAGAATCAGTTACATATCTATTCTGGGAAGGGGAGGTGAGGATTGAGGCCTGACAATGCAGTCTGATGAGTAAGAGAAGAGAGAACCAGCTTCAGGTGAACACATAACAGTCTCTGCTAGAGCTCCATGTACTGTAACTATCACAGGTGCTAAGAGTTAATGGTCAAAGTGGCTTTGATGGAAGCTAGAACACAACTTAGTGTGAGAAGTGCATGCTGCCATGTGAGACCCTGGGTTCAATCCTCTTTGTACCACAAAGAATAGCACTAAGAGAAGCCCAAGATGGCTGAGTGCTACTTTAGTGTCTCTTCTTTATCACCTCTCCTCTACCCCTCCCAACCTCTTCTCTCAATATGTAGGATAAAAGAACTCAGTTGGGGAGACAGCTTGGCAAGTGTAATACATGTGTAAGGCCCTTGAACCATTCATCCTTTGACACTTTAGAAAAATAAAATAAAGCACCTTTGGTGCTGAAAGCTAATTTAGTTGGGTTGGAATCTTGTTTTGCCTCAACTATGAACTTGGATTTGGCTACCCAACTCTGCTTTCTTTTCTAATGTTTTAGTTTCTTTTCCTAATAATACTTAACTCAGATTAATCATGTAACCCACACAAAGCATGTTAAAAGGATGAAAATAATAATTATGTTAATATTATATGACATGTATATTACATAATAACCAATAATAAGTATATACTTAAAGAATAATTTTTCTTTAATGAGGATTTTGTTTTGTTTTGTTTTCATTAGAGAGTTACACTAAAACATCGCTCAATGTATTAACTTTTGTCTTCTTCCTTAATTCCCCAAGGTCATATACCATTTTTTTCTCCTGAAGCTCATAACTGTCTTTTATCTTTTAGGGCTAGAGATTTTTTTTCAAGCTAAACAATTTTTAAAACGTGTGTGACTGCTTATAATTCACATTTAGAAGTGCTACACTCCCAAAATTGCAGTGAGAATGAAAGTTAAAGGACAAAAGGAGAACAAAGAGGATCAAAGGAGTGAGAAATACAGAGACTGTTGTAGATAAATATATAAAATTCTTCATTCCGTACTGAAGTACTCTTCAGAAACCTCCCAAGAAAAAAGTTGAAGTTAAATCTTTGCTATACTCATCTTTTCAGTTGAAACTGAAAAGTCTAAGTGACTTTAATCACTTGTCTTTCCAACAGAATTCTAAGTAATCACCAATTTAATAATTGTCATGGCTGTTGTGATCTTATTTTCAAAAATAAGTTCTGCAAAGCGTACTGTGTATATACTTACATCTGATGCCTGCTCAGCATGTTTAAGACAGAGCTATGAACTGGTTTAACAGGCTCAAACACATTTCCTTACATTACTCTCTAGAATAATTTATTGAATTTTTAAAAATTTTTTATATTTATTTTCCCTTTTGTTGCCCCTGTTGTTTCTCATTGTTGCTGTAGTTATTATTATTGTTGTTGTTATCAATGTCGTCCCTGTTAGATAGGACAGAGAGAAATGTAGAGAGGAGGGGAAGACAGAGAGGGGGAGAGAAAGCCACCTGCAGACCTGTTTCACTGACTGTGAAGTGACTCCCCTGCAGGTGGGGAACAGGGGGCTCGAACCGGGATTGCCACACCGGTCCTTGCTCTTCGCTCAACCCGCTGTGCTACTGCCTGACTCCCTATTTTTTTTTTTGTCTTTTAATAAAGGATTGTTTAGAATTTAATTTTATCTTAATTAGAAGTAATAAGTCAGATGATTGCTATCATGGATGCTGACAGAAGACATGAGATTCTCAGGGCAGAGACATAGGATCTCATATTACTTATGGAATGGCAAAAAAAAAAAAAAGTATCTATATGTGAATTTTTTCCCAGGGTCCCAAATGTCATGAGTCCAAATGGAAACTGTGGGTACAGTAAGTGTATGGAATAGCTGAGGAACACTGAGTGTGAAAATACATTGTCTTATTTATTCACTTATGAAAGTGTGTGTGGGGGAGAGAGAGAAAGAGAGAAGAGAGAGAAAATCAGACCATCACTCTGACATATGCAATGCCAGGGGATCAAACTCAGGACCTCAAGCTTGCAAGTTTGGTGCCTTATTTACTGCACAACCTGCAAGGCCAGTGTTTGACTATAAATAATACGCAATCTGCAATACTAACCAAGAGGTTAACATTTCAATTTGTTATAAACACAAGCCTGAAAAAAAATAATAACCTGGGTTTAAAAAAAGGTTTAAAAAAGAGGGGCCTAATATTTTCTCCATAACCTGCAGGAATTGCAGAAGCTGCTCACAGTCCTTAGAAGACTCCTGCTCCTAACAAAGATTTGAGGGGACTAACAAGCAGACATAAGATTAAAAATTCAGGGGAAAAAAGTTGCAAAAGAGAAGTAACATAATTAAGATAATTTTGTAATGAGAGCTAACATGTAGACATGGATAACATTGTTTTCAATTGCTAAAGATTAACCAGTACATCAGACCTGCCATTCCAAGTGGTAAGAGCAGGGAAATGCCACTGATTTTTAGACACACATTTACTATATATTTAATTAAAATGAAAAGCTAACTTGATGTCCAAAAAAAACAAACACAAAGATTTAAGAGCATATAATTATCAATGAGATAAAGAATGATCTGAAAATGGATCAGTTCTTAGTATTGATCTTCAAATGATGAAAAGAATTCTATTATATTTTATTTTGCCTCCAGGGTTATCACTGGGGCTCAGTGCCTGCACTATAAATCCACTGCTCCTGGTGGCCATTTCCCTCATTTTACTGGATAGGACAGAGAGAAATTGAGAGGGGAGGGAAAGATAGAGAGGGAGAGAGAAAGATAGATAACTGTAGACCTGCTTCACAGCTTGTGAAGCAACCCTCCTGCAGGTGGGGAGTTGGGGGTTTGAACTGGGATCCTTGCACAAGTCCTTGTGCTTCATACTATGTGCATTCAGCCCAATGCACCACCACCCAGCCCCATAAAGAGAATTTTAAAACTGATGGTTATAATACAAAGTCTTTTAGACCAGTGGGGTATGGCATTACTATATTGGGAGAAAGACTATATAGAGCAAAGGGGTTTCCCTCAAGGTCAGGAAAATAGAATCCCAAAGTTAGAGTAGATCTGTATCAAGAAAGGCTTGGGGTGACCAGGCAGTGGCACACTCAGTTGAGTGCACACATTCCCATGTGCAAATACCTGGGTTCAACCACCTGCTCCCCACCTGCAGGGGGAAGCTTCATGAACAGTGAAGCTCTACAGGTATTATTTCACTCACTAACTTCCCCTCCCCATTCAAGTTTTCTCTCTCCTATCAAATAAAATAGAAAAGAGAAGGGAGTCAGGCGGTAGCACAGCGGGTTAAGTGCATGTGGCGCAAAGCGCAAGGACCCGCGTAAGGATGAAGGTTCCAGCCCCCGGCTCCTGGAGTTGCTTCACAGGCGGTAAGGCAGATCTGCAGGTATCTCTCTTTCTCTCCCCCTCTCTGTCTTCCCCTCCTCTCTCCATTTCTCTCTGTCCTATCCAGTGACATCAACAACAACAACAATAATAATAATAACCACAACAATGATGGAACAACAAGGGCAACAAAAGGGAAATAATGGTCTCCAGGAGCAGTGGATTCGTGGTGCAGGCATTGAGCCCTGGCAATAACCCTGGGAACAAAATAAATTCATAAAAAAGAAAAGAGAAAAAAAAAAAGGAAAAATTGACCACCAGGAGAAATGGATTCCTAGTGCAGGCACTGTGCGCCAGAAAGGACTGGTGACTGGAAAAGTGCCAGAAAGCACTGGTGACGCTGGAAAGGAAAGAAAAGAAAAAAAAAAAAATGGAGAAGGGAAACGTTCATAATTTTCTAAGCAAGATAGTGACTGATAATGAACTACCTAAGCTAGGATAATAAGACCTCTGAGAAAAAACATAGACAAGGGGGCCAGGTGGTGGAGCACTCGGTTAAGTATCACCATGCATAAGGATCTGGGTTTGAGCCTCTGCTCTCCACCTGTAGACAGGACACTTCATAAGCGATGAAACAGTTCTGCAGGCAGAACTATCTATCTTTCTCTCTCCTTCTCTATCTCCCCTTCTCTCTCAATTTCTGTCCTGTCAAATAAAAACAAAGTAGAAAGAAAGTGGAAAATGGCTGCTGGGAGCAGTGGATTTGTACTACTCTCACTGAGCCCCAGACATAACCCTGGTGGAAAAAAAAAAAGAGGAGGAGGAGGAAGGAGAAGGAGAAGGAGGATGAGGAGGAAGAAGAGGAGGAGGAAAAGGAGGAGGAGGAGGGGGAGGAAGAAGAGGAAGAAATGAAGACAAAGACAAACTACCAAAAATTATTTTTCCATTGCCTCATTGATTTAATCCTACCCTTTCCTGGTTTTAGATCTGGTATAAACAATCAAGTGCTCTCTTTGGATCTTCTGCCAACAATTATTGAAATAAATAACATAGGAGAAAACAAAATTCTGTGTAGTAGTATTCTCAAGCTATCTCAGAAATCGGCAATAATTACTTAGAATTGTGGTTTGCATGTTGTTATCTGAGCATGAAATAAATGTCCTTCATTAAGAATAGTTAATCAGTCAAATCCTGCTTTTAGTTTCCGTTTCTGTTCTTCTTTCTCAACTTCTGTTGATGAGTGGGATCATCCCATATTCATCTTTATCTTTCTGACTTAGCTGACTTAACATAATTCCTTCTAGCTCCATCCAAGATGGGTCAGAGAAGGTGGGATCCACCTATACATCAGATTTCAGGCTCAGGGAGAAAAAAAAAACTAGTATAGCCACAGGATCTTTGGAATATAACTAAAATATGCCTACTAGCTATCTACAAAATGGAGTACCACCTAACTTTTCACCTGTACTATTCCAGCCTTTAAGTTCATGACTGATTAACAATTTGTTTGGCTTTGTATGTTAACTCTCTTTTCAGCCACCAGATTCCAGATGCTAGCAGGATGCCAACCAGACTTCCCTGGACAGACAAACTCACCAATGTGTCCTGGAGCTCTGATTCCCCAAAGCCCCACCCTACTAGGGAAAGAGAGAAGCAGGTTGGGAGTATGAATCGACCTGTCAATGCCCCTGTTCAGCGGGGAAGCAATTACAGAAGCCAGACCTTCCACCTTCTGCATCCCATAATGTCCCTCGGTCCGTACTCCCAGAGGGGTAAGGAGTAGGAAAGCTATCAGGGGAGGGGATGGGATACAGAGTTCTGGTGGTGGGGATTGTGTGGAGTTGTACCCCTCTTATCCTATGGTTTTGTCAATGTTTCCTTTTTATAAATAAATAAATAAATAAATAAATAATTTTTTAAAAAAAAGAACAGTTCCCATGTTCAGCGGGGAAGCAATTACAGAAGCCAGACCTTCTACCTTCTGCAACCCTCAATGACCCTGGGTCCATGCTCCCAGAGGGCTAGAGAATGGGAAAGCTATCAGGGGAGGGGGGGTGGGATATAGAGATTGGGTGGTGGGAATTGTGTGGAGTTGTACCCCTCCTACCTTATGGTTTTGTTAATTAATCCTTTCTTAAATAAAAAAAAAGAACAGTTAATCAGGAGGCAAGGGGTAGATAGTATAACCATTATGCAAAGAGACTCTCATGTCTGAGGCTCCAAAGTCCCAGGTTCGATCCCCTGCACCAAGGTAAGCCAGAGATGAGCAGTGCTCTGGTATAAAAGAAGAAAAAAAAAGCTAATGAAGAAAAAAAAAAAAAGGAAGTATTTCATAGCATTTGCTATTTTATTCTTGTCAAGAAAAACTGTCTTTCTTAACATCTTGGATTGCCCAGAAGAATCTGTATCTTGAAACTGTAAATCAAAAAGATGGCACCACTGAAATGGAGTTTAACACACTCAAGGCTACAGTAAGTACTCCTTGAACTGAGAGTCTGGCTCAGTGTCAGCAAAGGTAATTCTTATTCAAGTTAGCAAGAGATACATTTGTACCAGACAGCAGAATGAAAACCTACATGCTTTGCTAAAATACAAAAGAACCCTGCTAGATTAACCCAGTTATTTCCATCCATGTGCATTAGCGTGAACATGTTAAATAACTGATAATTCTAATTTAGTCTCATCCCAATTTACATATGTATCAGAAGCCAACGATAGGGAATTAACAATATATAATTATTGACTCTTCCTTTATACTGCTACATTTTCACAAGCAAAAGAAAATCTACTAGACTTTGATGTCTCATTATAGCTGGCATGTAATTTATTTCTCGGTTGGAGTTGAGTTTATCAACTGTTTCTGTCCATGCAGAGAAAATACTCAGACCTAAGAAACCAATACAAGAACACAGGTAGGAAGCTGGAAAGCTTAATTGAAAGTATAAGTTAGGTTGTCATTTTGATTCAAAAGAAAGGCCCTATTTCATCATTTGTATCTCAACTTCACAAAATTCAAGTTAATTGTATACTGACTAGCATATAGTAAATTAAGAACAGTATAGGGAGTCGGGCTGTAGCACAGCGGGTTAAGCGCAGATGGCGCAAAGCACAAGGACCGGCATAAGGATCCCGGTTCAGACCCCGGCTCCCCACCTGCAGGGGAGTCACTTCACAGGCGGTGAAGCAGGTCTGCAGGTGTCTATCTTTCTCTCCTCCTCTCCGTCTTCCCCTCCTCTCTCCATTTCTCTCTGTCCTATCCAACAACGACAACAACAATAATAACTACAACAATAAAACAACAAGGGCAACAAAAGGGAATAAATAAATAAAATAAAAATTAAAAAAAGAACAGTATAGCAGAAAATACTAGACTATGGTATATCCAAAGAGAAGGATCCCATCATATTATTATTTAATGACATACTTAAAAGTGAATTAGACTGATCAACTAAAAAGAAAGAAATATAAGCTTTTTTTTTTTAATTTTGGACATGGATAACTGGTACAAAGTCACCTTCTGGTGGCTTACAGATCAGAATTTAGGTAGCTATACCTAATTTCTGCCTTAAGATTATTGGTGGTAACTGCCAACTGAGACATATACAATAGAGAGAACTCTTAGATGAATAGTAATTTTAACAAAAATTATATTGAAAATTTCCAAATTAAAGAAACCATTTCCTGTGAATATCTGAAAACATGGTTCATAAACTTTATCCTCTTACCAAATAGTTACAACCAAGAAAACATAAACTATTCCCTCAAAAAACATTAACAACTCTATGAGGCACATAAGATACCCTATGTGGTTTTACAATATATTATAATTCAATACAAATAAATTGAAAACAACAATTGATGATAGCTAACAATTTTTTGTACATTTACTATGATGAGCAGGCTTTGTTAACATTATTTATGATGCCTTATTTTCATAATAACTCAGTGAGGTAAGTAACATTAATACCCATTTCACATAGACATGACTAAGAAATCTGAAGTTAAATAAGCTGTTTCTAGTCACCTAACGCTTCAGCTGACTGAATCAGGGTTCCAACACAGAAAATCTAGTACCCCAACCCACCAGAATTAACCACTCACTAGACAAGGACCATCTGCTGCTGGACATGTGAAAGCAAAAGTCTCTACAAAGTAAAAAAAGAAAAAACAAATAAACTAAAATTTAAGACATAAATTATGCTTACAGTTTAAGCACATGAAATAATTAGTGAATGATATACAATAAGATAATACAGAAATATTACTACTAGTTCATGAATACTTCCAAAGTAGAATTCTTTCTTTCATCTGCATTGATCATAATCTATCTTAAGAAGATATTTAAAGAAATAGGTTTGTAATTTCAACAGGGGGAATTTCCCAGCTACTTGATTAAATGTTTTGCAGAGACTCTTTTCCCAAACTGAGATTTATAAACCTGTTTCCAGTATATTTTCCATAAGAAAACAACAATAACAAATAAAAAAATTACATCGTGTTAATTTTACTATGTTCTCCCTTTTATGGAAAAATATTCTCTTTCATTCTCATGTTTTCACAGGTTATTAATTTTTTTTACAAGACTGAATTAAGAAAAGCCAATGCTCACACGTTGATTTAAAGACAAAGAAGAAAGAAAACCCAGAGAAAGAAAACCCTGATAAACTTGCCTATAAAAAAAATGACCTCTGAAAAAGCAAACTGAGGAGTTGATTCTGTTCTGAAATATATAATTCCATAGTAACTGTTTTTCTTTTAAAAGAACTCATCAATGACTTTTTGGAAGGAAATAAAAAAAAAAAAAAAAGACACAAGGGCACCAGTACTTGAACTAGAAAGAAAGAAAAAAAAAAAAGACAGCAAAGCTTATTGATTCTCAGAGATCACAAGACCTAGTGTTAAATAGACTAACTTCAATTTTAGACATAGTGATACGAGGCAAAAGAGACAGAAGAATTTTAGCACTAATTCTATAAGTCTTTACATTTGGAAAAAGTAAGACTGCCTTTATTTCTTCTAATTTTAGTGAGCTTTTTTTTTTTCTGGTAACCTAAAAACTTAATACAAATGGAGAATAGCTTTTCAATTTCAGATGTTGATTCCAGTGTGTCTCTTAGGACTGTGACCTACTTTAGAGTTCTACTTTTTGCAATATGCAACCTGACTTCAAAAGATTGGTTTTTATGGACCATGAATATGATAGATAAGGATGTTCCATAGTATTTTCCTGTGAAGATTAAACACAGATAACTATAACCAGTCTATATTCACTACCAATCCTCTTGAATACATGAAGAACCACTGGATTAACCAATTAACCAATTAAGCACTGTTGAATAAAGAGGTCAAATAAATATATTCAATATCTTTTTCTAGAAGTTTTTGGTATCAACCTCCAAACTCACCTCCTTTGCACCTGTGATCATCCTCTTATTCTAATTTTTTATATTCAAAACTAATTTTTTTTAAAAAAATGAAATAATTTTCCAAAGCACATGAAAACAACAATTTGCTGGGTCATATGATGAACTTCTATGTTCACAACTGCATTGTTCACATTAGCCAAGGAGTGGAAGCAGCCGAAATGCCCAATGGCAGAAGACTAGATGGAGATGGTACAGTATATATACTAAATAGAATATGATTATGCAATTTAAAAAGATGTTACTGTGTCCCTGGAGACAAAAATGGATAGATATGCAGGTAATTATTCTTACTGAAGTAAAGAGGCCAAAAGACAATTACAGGATCAGTTGGATCAGTTTACTCATTTATGTAATATAGATAATGGAAACACATGAAGTTGTAAAAGAAAGGGGGGAAACTATGAGAACTATGGTATGGGGAGGTGCACAGAACTTTGTAATTTTATAATCTGGTAAATCATTATTTGTCACTACTAATAAAAAGTAAGACCTACTCTGTAAACATACTTGGAAGTAGATGCATTGACGTCATAGATCACCCCCAAAATGTGAGATCTATAAGACCAAGCATTTAGGCTTTTGTTAAAATTTTTTTATCATATTTATTTATTGGAGAGACACAGCCAGAAATTAAGAGAGAAGGGGGTGGTAGAAAGGGAGAGAGACAGAGAGACACCTGTAGCACTACTTCACCACTCATGAAGCTTAACCTCTGCTGGAGGGTACTGGGGGCTTGAACCTGAGTCCTTGCGCACTGTAACATGTACTCTCAACCAGGTGCGCCACCACCCAGCCCCAGCATTTAGTTTTTAATTACTTCTCACTTTTAGTGTATCATTTTAAGATAGATGTACAAATCCAAACTCTCTTACTCTCTCCACCACCACCAGACAAGCATTATTAAATCCTAATGAAGGCTGAGTGAGGACTGGGGGGGAGGGGGCAGGATAGCATAATGGTTATGCAAAAAGTCTTCCATGACAGAGACTTCAATCCCCAGACCCCTCCTGCAGGAAGAAAGCTTCATGAGCAGTGAAACAGTGCTGCAGGTCTCTCTCTCTCCTTCTTTCTCTCTCCCTACTCTTTCCCTCTCTTTCTTCCCCGCCCCTTTCAGTTTCTCTCTGTTCTATCAAATAAAAACTTTTAAAAATTAATCTAAAAAAAAAAAAAGAATAACAAAGTTGAGTGAACTAACCTAACTAACATTTCTGCCCTAACACTATGCCCCAGGTGAGGGCTGGAATTTTTATATACATTGTTTCCACTAATCATTATTTGACTCTGTTGCTGAGACATTCCTATACCTATTTTAAAGATGGGGGAAATTTAGCACCTTGGTTTAAGGTAATAATTCACTTGAGGTTGTCTGCTGACAACATGTATTCTTCCAACCACATATATTTCCTAAACAGTATAAATATTTCAAATGTAGCAGGTCATCTTAGAAACAGAGCAACTGAAAGGCTCTGAAGGTTATCACCACACCATCAGGACTGGGTGAAATGAAGTTAATGCTAACTGACTGTTCAGCACTGTGCTGATAATGTTCCATCAGGATTTTTCCTTGACTTAGTCTTCCTGAGGTCTTAGCAATTTCTGCTCCTTCCTACAGCTGCTCATTTATCTTCATTCGCCATTATCTTAGGTCCCTTGTGTTTATTAAATCCTGGAATTTCACTTTTGACTTTATTTCATATTCTACATATATCTTTCCTGGGAAAAACACAAGGCTCTGGATTAATAAGAAGGCTGAGATCTGACTCCTTCCATCTTGTTCTATAAGGCATGCTTCAGCAAGCAACTGATGCCAGGTCCTCTGTGATGATGTCAAATAAGAAAGGAAAAGGTAAGATTTGGAGTATAGAAATAAGAGCAAACGAGGCATAAGAGGGACAGCAAGAAGTTTCAGAGAATACCAAAACAAACATAATTCAGACACATAAGCTAGTATTTTCCTTTCAAAGTAAGCACTTTGGAATTTTACCAGGCCGTTTTGAGTTCTGTATCACACAATTTAAAGTGTGATAGAGATTTTCATCTTTGCAAAATGGGTTTTATTTTTGGAAATGAACCGTGTTATTTGGAGTCAAAAAGTGCTAGAGAATGAAGATGTTCACACCAAGTGAAGATCGCCTCACTATAAATAACAGGTTGTTACAGGATAAGAAGTCTTTTAAAACAGGAACTATAAGCTGATTCTCATGTTTACAGAAAAGGTAAGTCTAGAGGAGGAGTTTCACAATGTTGTCATCAATATTGTTAGTGATAGTTTAAGTTAATAGTGCCCTTGAAAATCAACAAGTATTATGATGCTCTGAAGAAAAAAAAATTATCATCAATCTCATATGACTAAATAGGATGAAATAACCATCAAAATAACACCATGATCAATTGAAATAGAATATATAACAACAAGGTGGTTAAATACCTGTTTTACTGTGACCCAGGCTGGATATTTACAAGGAAAGAGAGAAAGCAACAGACAGACTGAAAGACAGACTGACTAAAGCATGATGAATAACAGATGGGAAATAACTGTGTCTGGCAGGCAAGTATAGAATAGGAGTGGAGATGCTTTTTGCATGTGTAAGGTTAGAAACCATGCCAAAAATAGCAAACAGGTTCTTTCAATGAAAATGACAAATACTATATGTATCCTGTATAAAATCATTGGCAAAGAGGCCTCTTCATTCACACAGGCACAATGACTCACTTTTAAGTACATTGGTTATTATGTAACTTTTAAAAATGAGGGCTAAACAAGAATTGCCTATTCACAAGTGGTAGTAGAACCAATGAAAGCAAACCTGTAACAGTTGTTTTAAGCAATTTCTTTGCTCTAGCCTTTAGGAAAGACCTAGCTTTGACTTTTAATTTAAAATATCCCATTACAATCCATAGTTACAGCTGGTTTGAATGAATGACAACAAACTAAACCAACAGTCATTATATTTTGCAATGTTTAGTTTTTTTTTTTAATTTCTTTATTGGGGGATTAGTGTTTTACATTCGACAGTAAATACAACAGTTTGTACGTGCATAACATTTCTCAGTTTTCCACGTAACAATACAACCCCCACTAGGTTCTCTGTCATCCTTTTAGGACATAAAAGCCATTTTTTTTAATAACTATTGAAGAAGTCAGCTTACTAACTTTATTTCCTTTACTTTCAAAAACCCTCTAAATAATAGTAAAATATGAATCACAAATATAATGAAAAAATACACCAGTAGATTGAGTGACTTCAACAAACTGGTGAACAATGTAAATCTGCCTGATACTGAAGCATGGAGAAATTCCAAAATGAAGAGAGATCTCTAGATATTTACTAGAATGTTTAAACAGTTGCTGTGTCAGGCACTGCTTTAGATACTGAGTAAACAGCAACGATGAAAACAAATTTTCTGCCCTCATGAAACTTAAGAGATTTTCTAATTGGGGATGACAATGTACTGAAAAATAAAAAAGTAGGGCCAGCAGTCACACACACCCAGTTGAACACAAATGTTACAATGCACAAGTACTTGGGTTCAAGTTCTCAGTGGTTTCCACCTGCAGAGGAGAATCTTCATGAGCAATTAAGTAAGCAGTGTTGCAGATTTCTCTCTCTCCCCCTCCCATTCAATCTCAATTTATTTGTTTCTTTTCAATAAATAATTTTTTAAAAATTAAAGAAAATAAGAAGGCAAGGAACATGCTGTATCAGATGGTATGAAGTGCTTTGGGGAAAAAATACATGTGGGAAGGCATATAGGAAGTTAGAGAGTAAATAAGGCTTTACAGCATGGAGAGCAAAATGAAGATAGTTGAATGAAGACTTGAAGATAGTTATCTGATGCCTGGGATGTAATAGACTCAACTTTTAATTTTTTCCACCAAGGTTATAGTGGGGACTCAAATGCCTGCACAGTCCCATAGCTCCTGATGGTGATTTAGCCTCTCTCCCATCCTTTATTGTTCCTGTCTTTTTTCTTTTGATAGAATGAGAAATAGAGAGGGAGAACTACAGAGAGAAAGATAGAAGGAAAAACACCTGCAATACTGATCCAGCACTTCCCAAACTTCTCCCCAGCATATAGGTACAAGGGGCCTAGATCCAGGTCTGCCACAATGGTAATGTGTGTATATATTCCTTTTGTTCACAAGTATTTCTTCTCTCCTGACCGTATCAATTTGTCCCAATTTTTGGTTTGATCATGTGACTTGCTTTGGCATACAGGTTATTACCTTTGTGATGTGAGCTACACATAAGCAGAAATTTTAAATGTCCAGGTCAAGTTCCTTCTGTGCTCCCTTCAGTCAATCCCCCATCCCATCCCCACCCCCATTAAGAGCATACCCTTCACCATTTGATTGGATCTTGAAATGAGATGTGTAGAATTGAACTCAATCAATTCCAGCAGAGGCAGTGCCAATCTGCATCCTCCCAAGACTAAAAGTCCTTGAGAATTAGGAATTCTTTTCTTTTTTTCTTTTTTAAATAGTGGTTTATATAATGTTTACACTTTAATAGGATTGTACATAAACACCACTCCCACCACCAAAAGACTGTGTTCCATCCCCCCCACCCCCCCAACCCCCCCACCCTCCACTGTGCCGGGAAGCCCAATGGCCACCCTCCCCTTAGGAGGGTGGAATTAGGAATTATTTTCTGGAAAGAGTAAACAGGAAAACTGCACTGCAGGCAGTGGGAACAGAAAATGCAAAGACACTGAGATAGGAGCATGTCTAACCTATAAAATTGTAAGGGTCTGTGAAATTAAGAAGAGCAAGTGAGAGGCAACATTTGTCACTGAAACCACTGAAGCAATAAGATGAAAATTAATTCAGACCATACCATCCTGGTGAGGTTAAAGAGTGGAAGGTTCCAGGTAAGACAAATGCCAGAGGATATATCTCAGTAGAATACTGAGGAACAGCTTAAAATTCTAAGTATAAGGTGGGTTCATTGTTCTTAATAGCTGCATAGTATTCCATTGTGTATATGTACCACAGCTTCCTCAACCACTCATCTGTTGTTGGGCACCTGGGTTGCTTCCAGGTTTTAGCTATTATGAAT
This sequence comes from Erinaceus europaeus, assembly GCF_950295315.1. NCBI lineage: Eukaryota > Metazoa > Chordata > Mammalia > Eulipotyphla > Erinaceidae > Erinaceus > Erinaceus europaeus. Next base: position 106,041,586 of record NC_080163.1, on the reverse strand, counting down.
TGTGCTGCTATGAATATAGATGTACACATATGTTTTTGGTTGGGCATTATGGAATCCTTGTGGTATATCACCAGGAGAGGAATTACTGGGCCATATGGAAGGTCTATGTCTAGCCTTGTGAGAGTTCTCCAGACTGCTCTCCAGAGAGGGTGGACCATTTACATTCCCACCAGTAGTGCAGAAGGATCCCTCTGTTCCCACAGCCTCTCCAACATTTGTTGCTGCTGTCCTTTTTGATGTACGCCATTCTCACAGGAGTGAGGTGGTATCTCAATGTTGTCTTTATTTGCATTTCTCTGATAATCAGGGACCTGGAGCAATTTTTCATATGTTTGTTAGCCTTTTGGATCTCCTCTGAAGTGAATGTTTTGTTCATATCTTCTGCCCATTTTTGGATGGGGTCATTTGCTGACCTATCTTGGACAGAGCTAGAAGGAATTATGTTGTCAACTAAGCCAGAAAGATAAAGATGAGTATGGGATGTCCCCACTCATCAACAGAAGTTGAGAAAGAAGAATGGAAAGGGAAACTAAAACAGGATCTGATTAAATCAAGAGCCGGGCACCAAAGTAAAAACCCTGTGGTGAAGGGGAGAGTGGCCATTGGGCTTCCTGGCGCAGTGGGGGTGGGGAGGCAGGGGTGGGTGGCTGGGATGGGACACAGTCCTTTGGTGGTGGGAATGGTGTTTATGTACACTCCTATTAAATTGCAGACATATAAACCACTATTTATTTAATATGAGAGGGGAAAATTGATCATATGTCTAGAAGTTCTTAAAACACAGACTGAGTCTTTTTAATACATAGGCTGAGTCTTTGATATGTTGACTCTCTCAAAAGCCTAGACCAGAGAGAACAGAAGCAACTGGTAGCACAGCTATATACAAGATGCTGGGTATTATACCCCAAACCCTAACAAAGGGACTTTTCAAAGTTAACCCAATCACCAAATAATATGATGATAACAATAACTATCCATTGTCTTCTTGAACCCTAAGACAGCAGGAACCTCATATTTCTACTATAGAGCCTATATTTCCCCCAGTTCTGGAACCTTAGGGTGGGGCCCACTTTCCTGCATGCTTCTCTCAATCCAAATCAAATAATATTGCATCCACAGATCACAACCCAATCAACGCAACAAGTGCCACCCCAGCATGCTTCACTTCAGACTATGTCCAGAGACTTCAGGTGTGGAATGACAACCCTTCAGCTTCATCACTCGAGTGAGACCTTTCCTTTCATATTATTCTCTAATTCCATTCCAGGTGTTTCACTCCCCAATAAAGTCCCCAAACCTAGATATAGTCCAGGTCCCCTGAGATAGAGCATATATTCATGTGCCCATAAGCTAGGGGAAAATATATACCTGAAAGCTGAAGTACACAAGAGCCTGCAGAGAATACCTCCCAACACTTCATCTGCACTATTCCAGTCTTTAGGTCCGTAATGGTTCAACAATTTGTTTGGCTTTGTATGTTAACTCTCTTTTCAGCCACCAGGTTCCAGATGTCATCAGGATGCCGGCCAGGCTTCCCTGGACAGACGACCCCACCAATGTGTCCTGGAGCTCTGCTTCCCCAGAGCCCCACCCTACTAGGGAAAGAGATAGGCAGACTGGGAGTATGGATCGACAAGTCAACATTCATGTTCAGCGGGGAAGCAATTACAGAAGCCAGACCTTCCACCTTCTGCAACCTACAAAGACCCTGGGTCCATACTCCCAGAGGGATAGAGAATGGGAAAGCTATCAGGGAAGGGGATGGGATATGGAGATTGAGTGGTGGGAATTGTGTGGAACTGTACCCCTCTTATCCTATGGTTTTGTTAATGTGTCCTTTCTTAAATAAATAAAAAATTCTAAATATAGAGCAAGTTAGCTTCCAACCCACCGACATAAAAGGCCCTGACAGCAAGTATATGCACTCGGTCCAGCCCATGCCGTAAGCAGGAAGCTAGAAAGAAGTATGCTCTATGGTGAAAGAATGGAGAAGTAAATACAGTTTAACAACTAGGGCATATTCTTTTAGATTTTTCCCATTCGAGTATACACTGTCATATATTCAATAGGACTACACTTATACTTTAAACAATCTCGTACTGCTGACCATTGCAATTAAAAAAAATTTTTTTTTAATTATCGTTATTTATTTGTTGGATAGAGAGAGCCAGAAATAGAGGGAGAAGGGGGTCATAGAGAGGGAGACATCCAGAGAGACACCAGCAGCACTATTTCACCACTTGCAAAGCTTTCCCCCTGCGGGTGGGGACCGGGGACTCGAACCCGGGTTCTTGTGCATTGTAACATGTGCGCTCAACCAGGTGTGCCACCACCTGGCCCCAACCATTGCAGTTTTTTTAAGCATCATGAACAATGCTGACAAAAGTATATAAGTTTGTGTTGTGTATTATACATGAATTTCTTTCATCCTTTTAATATGTACATGCATATATGCATCTTCCAATTATATACTTAGAATAAATGCCAAGAGTTCCAAATATAAATTTCTAATCTGAATAACATATATACTAAACATTTTAAAAACCCTAACAGTGTTAAAAAATTAACACTATATTGCTAAATTTGATATTTTCTTTTTTAGGGACACAAAGATATTCTGAACAGGGTAAAGCCAGTTGTGACTGGCTTTTGTCTTTGATGATTAGCAAGCATAACATATGATTGAGTATTGCTGCTGTTTGTAACTTAGTTTTGTTAATGTGTCTGGACTAAAGTAGCAGAAAATAATATTAGTTGATCAAAATTACTGCCCTGTCATTTTTATGTCTATTTTTTTCTTGGCTAACCTGAAGAGTTTCAGTATAAACCATAGCTTAAGGACTAAATGGAAAACAGGAGGAAGAAGAAGCAGACTTTAAATACAGCTTTAGAAGTAAAATTTTAAATAACTGTTAGGACTGACAAAATCAAAAGAAATTAACTGTATTCTAAGCCTGTTCTTTGGTTTGCATGTTCAAAAAGGACAAGACTGGGGAAAAGAAGCAGATATAGAAAGAAAGGTTACTTTAATGTCCATCCAAATTTACAATGGAAAAAATAGTTGAAAGTAAGCTATAAATATAAAGGAATCATCCTTGACTTCTAATAAAACTGTTAACACATATCTTTAAGATGGTCTTTAGAACATGATTTAAAATGGTCTTTAGAATTATACTGTACCTTTTTGGCATTTACAATACTTAGTCCACTTCCAAAAATTTACTCGGGTTCATTTCATTGCTTCTCCACTACTTGAGTATTTACTTCCTGGATTTCATGCTCCTTGTAGCAGCTTCAGACACAGAACCAAACTGCTTCTGACACTTAGAAACAATATTTTGATGGTTACATAAACCAGGAGTCATGCAAGTGCCTTTTTTTCTTAAAATTATTTTCACTCTTTTGGATTCAGGCCCTATTGCTATTTCAAGAAGTACATGCTGGAGAAAGGGGGAAAAAAAAGCTTTCTAAGATTCCCTTGAACACAAAGATGCTTTATGATGACATTTGTTACCCCAAGGTTTATGTATCTAGCATCACTACGGTCTGTAAAAGGCTTTTAAAAAAATCTGTATTAGGAGAAGAGTAGAGAATTTGGTAGCAGAGAATCAGGCCTGTGGTAAGGGTCATGCAATTCTGAATTAGTATATTCTAGTAAATTGTACATCCTAGTATCCCTGAGTATTGCTTTTAGCTCCTCGGTTTAGTAAGCAACAAGGATTCTAGAACGTCTTAGAAGTGGAAATTGAGGAGATTTTGGAAAAGCATTTATTTGCACTGAAACAATACTTTTTACTAAAACATAACTTGGTTTCTTTGTTTTTATACCGACAATCAAATCCATGACAATTACTATGGTGGGCAGATTTTCAGGAGAGAGAGAAAGAGAGAGAGAGACACCTGGTTCAAATGCCAGACTCTTTATTAGTTTTGTGGTTTCGAGAACATTATTTTACTCCTGTGGGACTTAGTTGTGCCATGTGAAAAGTAGGACCAACACCTCTGAGGATAATTGTAGAAATTTACTGTCAAGCTATCTTTTCCAGTAGAAGTTCTCATTTAGATTCCTTTTTATTATCTTTCTCATTAAGACAAAATTCTGTAACCTTCAACTTTAAATGGCATTTTGCAAATCATTCCGGTTTCAAAAAGTCTGTTTTTAACATGTTTCTTTATTGCCAGGTAATGATTTAATTACCAAGTCAAATTGTTTCATTGCTTTATCACTGTTCTTTCACACATACTGTAGAAAGGAAACTTTTTGTCCCAAGCTTCTACCTATACTTTATTAAAAGGTACCTACAAGCCCTGGGAAATGCTTTACAAACCAAACTATGCACTGTACTGAAATGCAGAATTTAGACTGGAGAAACAGTTCAGCTGTAGAGCACAAGACTTGCAAGTCTGAGGGCCCAGATCCCATCCCCAGCACCACATATGATGAAGCTGAGTAATGTTCTGCTCTCTCATATTATCTTTTCTTCCCCTTCTCCTTCTTCGTCTTCTTCTTCTTCTTCTTCTTCTTCTTCTTCTTCTTCTTCTTCTTCTTCTTCTTCTTCTTCTTCTCTCTCTCTCTCTCTCTCTCATAGTGTTGCTACATAAATCAGATTCAAGTTATTCTCTCTTTACTTATTACTGAGTTTTCATCATCTAAATACTAGTATATAGTACTTGTAGTTAGACTCCTTGTCTGGACAGATACATGTTCAGGGATCTTCAAAATGCATATCTTATGGGTACACATTTATGTTTAAATGTCCAGCTTACATTTGCTCCTGTGAAGACTAAAGCTTGACTGCTAATGGACTAATACAAGTGGTAACTGTGGCTAATTGCATCAGAAGCATAAAATTGCTGTCTGTTTTCTTAAAGTTAGGTTGCCTATGGTTAGTCTGCCAATATTAAAAATGTAGTTCCAGAGTTCAATGCCTGTTTGAATTGATTAGGAAAATTGCCACTTGTATGAGCATGCAATTTCACAGCTTTAACCACTATACTATTATGTGAGATCATTTTTTTTTAAAGAAAAAGGGTTTTCAAAAGTATTACAGAACATACTTAAAATCATAGGATTTTCATTTTGTTATGCTGTTACCCATCAAAAATATATTTCCCCAAATTTAGTATGAATTGTTGGGAGTTAAAGAAATATTTTTAAATAGTGATAAACACTCTGCTTCCTGAATAATTTACAGAATTGCTTTTGGAAAACTCTGAACCCAAAAACACTTATTGTTTTTTAATAATCCTAAGTCTATAATTTTTCTTGATTCTATTGTATATATCATATTAATTAAAGAAACAGAAAACATTTAATATGGGTTTTCATTCAACTCTCAAAATTGGTTATTATCTAATATTGATTTTAGCTACCTGTTTGCATAATAAAAATCTCTTATAGTTATTCATGGGAACTGCTCCATATCCTGACCTATCTAGTCTTTATTTGTTCTAGCATGTAAGTTTCATGATAAAACATTCAGCAGGAGAAAATTCAGTAAAAGTAAGTAGTTATGCTTACATTCTGAAGTTTCAACTGTAATGGACAGATTTTTTTTTTTCCCCTTCCAGGGTTATTGCTGGGCTCGGTGCCTGCACCATGAATCCACCACTCCTGGAGGCCATTGTTGATGTTGTTCGTTGTTGGATAGGACAGAGAAATGGAGAGAGGAGGGGAAGACAGAGAGGGGGAGAGAAAGATAGACACCTGCAGCCCTGCTTCACTGCCTGTGAAGCGACTCCCCTGCAGGTGGGGAGCTGGGGGCTCGAACTGGGATCCTTACACCGGTCCCTGCGCTTTGTGCCACATGCGCTTAACCCACTGCGCCACCGCCCGACCCCCAAGGGACAGATTTTTAATGACGCTACAATTGAGAAGGAAAAGTAGGTAAATAAATGCAAGCAGCTTTGTATGTACTAAAGTCGACAATGACTATACCAAGCAGAAACCATTCATTTATTAGAACTGTTTCTTACAAATATTTCTCACAAAGCCCAAAATCACTTGAACTGATGACAACAAATACTAACCCAGGACATACACACAACATTTATAAGTGTCACATTTCCACAATGGGAAAATAACAGTTCCTGTTTATAGGTGTCTAATTTTTTTCTCTAAGACATAAATAGCCTTTATATGATCTATATAAATTCCTTTCTATCATTTGTGTATATGGAACAGGAAGGAGCAGACAATATAACATTCCAAATCCCTAAATAAATTAGCTTTGCCTAAAAGGGGGAAAACTAGTTCACTACTTTTATGATGGCTTTCATTAAGCTGGGATAGTAATACTAAACCACTTCAAACTGCTGGCAAAATTTGTGTAAACTAAGAACAGTATGAGTGACTCCTTTAAAATGGGGGTGGGTGCAGGGGTTGGCAGGGGCTGGACATTCACACAAACCTTAATTCCATCACAAAACAAGAAAATGCTGAATAAATTAACTTTTTCAAAGGGCCATTATACCTTAGTTCCTCATTACAGATCTCATTACAGGCTGTCTTTATAATGCTCACCTGACAATATCATGTAAAATGCTTAGCTTCTAAGGTCAGTCTAAATAAGAGAACAATTCCTCTATTTATAGCAAAGGATGAACTTTTCTCATTTAGATGTTTAAGCAGCTAACCCTGGAGTTTAATGTAATTAGGGAAGGGATATTCAATTTACAGTATCCACAAGTAATGATAATTAAATTGATCCAAAAAAGCTGTTGGTAAGCATAAGATACCTTTGTAATTACATCCCGTTTTCAAAATGTCTTTAGTACTGTGAACTTGAAGCATTTCAGCAAATGAAGGCCAATACACATAAAACGAAAACTACAGTAGCTTAAAAGCTAAACTGTTTAACATAATGAACAGCACTACCAGAGGGAAATCTCCAAAACATTCTATAACTCACCACAGACAGTCTAGGCTTTCTCCTTGCCTCTCACAAACATCCATTAAAAATATGCAAGAGAGTCTTCATTTTTCACCAAATTTTTTGCTAACAGACATTTATTTCACTTGTAGTGGAAACTAAAGAAACAGTTCCCCCCTTATTTCCCTATTACTATGAGGACTGGTCCTGAGCTTCAATTCTGTATTTATTTGCAAGAAGAGATGTGAGCTATGAATATGAAACCATTTCCCCACTGTGAGTCCTGAAGATTAGCTAGGTCAGCATTCCACCAGGACCAAGGTGAAAAATAAACAAATAACCATGTTCACAGCAGCTGCAGCGATCAGTCTCTGGAAAATTATTCAGGCATTAGGAGAAAGACGATATTAAACGCTGCCACTTGCAGCTTCACGGCTCTCTGAATATTCGCTTCAGAAAAGGGATGAGCACTTAAGGGGTATCATCAGAGAGCTTGCCCATCTGAGCGGCTTCCATTAAGTTTTTGTCTTAAAGGAGGAAGGCGGGAACCTATGGCTGACAGGCAAAAGGCTTGTCATAATTCATTAAGATCACAGCTTTGCTCAGGTTTCCTTCAATGAGTCTGGCAAGAAGCAAGTCTATGAAAAAGTGCTGAGCATGCAACTTCTCCAAAGAGCTGCTTGGTATCCACTGGTCCTAGTGCACTACAGCGTAAAGGCCTTCAGCAGTTCTCCCCCACTATGTATGGATGGAACCAACATTTTTATGTCTCTATTGCCTACGCCAAACATTTTTATATCACATCCCAACAGGATAAAGAAGAGAAATTATTCCAACCATTGCCAAAGAACAATGTTTAAAAAAAAGTATAAGGAAGAGTAATATACCAATCTACAAAGCTTCTGGTACTAGGACTATTGGTTATTTTTTAAAAAGTGCAGCATTATACATACCCACATTCCAGGTTTATGAATTTAACTCTATTTATTTAAAACTTTAGTCTGTACATAATCCCCTAAGTTTAAACATTATCACATTTTAAAATCGAGTAAACATAATCTTGGTTAGTAAACCAATTAGAGAATTTTTCTTGTTATTAATTCAAATTATAACCTTAAATATGATGAGATCTTTTATTTAAAGTGCATGAAATCAAGACTTAGCTTCAGTGTATATAATGATCATAAAATGAAGGTACAATCTAACGGACTGAACAGAAATCGATAATGGTATTTAATGACTTTATGAGGAAAATAAATGACCCTCGCACCCTTAATGGATTAATGTCAGTTATGAGCAGCACAACATCACATAGTGCTGACACAGTCTCACTCAAAGTGGTATCACTTTTCATGTGAGTGCCTTAAAGCCTTATCAAATGAAATTGTGTTTTAATGCTATTTCAGATGTCATTTTTGAGAGGATTTTTACAATCCCATTTCATAAAGCATAAAGCATGCTCTGAATTGTTACAAGGAGCTTTTGTCATTGGCACATGGACTAGGTCACTTTCTGAAAGCTTTCCAACCAAATGAAACCCTAAATATATAAAAAAGGATAATACCTTATAATGTTACTCAAACAACTAGTTTACTGTAGCTTGTCTTCCTCAAGTGTACATTCCCTTAATGTTATTCCAGCATGTTCTTTTCTTTTCTTCCTAGAGAAGGGAGATAAGCTATGCATGTGCATGGTGATGGATTCCACAACATAAAGCACACACATTACACACACACACACACACACACACACACACACACACACACACACACGTAAAAGTGCCTGACATCAAGACACTAAGAAATGAAGGCCTAGCAATAACTTGACAGTAATTTCTAAAGTCATTCAATTTTCTAGAAGTTTATACAAGGATGATTTTTTTCAAATAACATAATGCCTTTCTAGAGAAAGAACAACGTCATTATCTCTTCTTCTGGCATCTAATTATAGAAAAATATAAAGCACTTATTTTTACCTCGTTAAAAGATGCAAACATGCCCAGTTTTGTACCAGTACTTAGAGATAGTTAAACTTTTGCTTCTAAAAACCCCCCAATGCTCAGCATCTTGAAATTGAGACTTAATAAGCAGGCGCTATTTTGAATTGTTAATTTCCATGGAGTATTTGAAACCAACGTCAATAGGACTATCAGTGATATATTAATGCTGTAATGCTTGGTTATTATTATTTTCTCCAGCATGATTTAAAATTCATTTCTAACTGATTCAGCAGCCAGGGAGGAACACTTCCAGTAACCTCTCTGATGATTTGGCACAGATAGGAAGTTCAGAATAGGAACAAATGCGCAATGATGTACAGAAGCTACTACCGTTATTTCTAAAAATAGCAGGGTTTCAGGCTTTCAGTGGCTTGGGATGCTCATGAAACAAAACTGAAAAATTCTTAAGATAGAACCAGGAAACTGTAGCTAAAGATTCCTGACTGACATGAATATTACTTCCTTTATCCCAAAGGATAGAATAACTGTTCAGACAAATGTAGCATCATAATTAGTTATAATTGACTTTGTCTTTTAATTTTTAAGGCAATCTATAAATTATGGATTGTTTTGTCAATTAGAAGACAGTTTTTGACACCAGACAGTATATCTAATTATTGTAATCAAAACCAAGTTCCTTATCAGGATAACTTCACAGACTGCTAGATTTGAAAATCACTTTAGGAAATCTTTGCTTTATATTACTGCACTATGTTGCATGATTTTCACATATACTGTCATGATTCTAACATGGCTGCAACTGCTACAAAAATTAAAACTCCCATTCAAAATCATTAGGACGAGCTTGAGAAATACAAGCTTTGAAACCAGTATCCTAGTCTCATTGTGCCTTGTTTTGAGAACCACAATCTGGGATATCACTTTTCTCCTTTGTACTTGGCTCCAGTACAGCCTCTTCCTTCGGTCATCACACCTGCTGAGTAGATGCAGTCCACTGCCTTTCCTCAGAAATTAAAGGAATGCTAGCATGTACCTGTTCTTCTCAGCCACTCAGCAGGTGCACTTTACCTGGAACATTGGAAATCAGTGAAGCAATTGAAGGGGAAGGATTTATTTCTGTCTTTGCAATTACTGTTCTGCATCCCAAGCCTTTTCTTCTCACTTTACACCAATGTCCAACACAGCACCTGCTGATAGTGTAATGCAATACGGTGGCAACCTTTCCCACGTCAAAAGTGGATTCTGTAGGTGTCCCTCATTAAAATCTACGGTCAACAACTTAAAAAGCCACCGGAAAAACTCCCTGGAGACTCCTTAGAATCAACTGAGTATAATTCACCTTTAAAAGAAGATTGGGGTGGGGCGGATACCACAATGTTCACTAACTTGTTTTCACAAATTTCAATGCATTTTTTTAACAACTTGAAAATTCAGCTTACCACATTAACACCTAATGTAATACAATGATGAAAGCATAAATATATTCTTCATAACAAAAACTGTAGCCAGGTGATTGCACATCTGGTTGAGCACACATGCTATAATGTGCAAGGACCCAGGTTCAAAGCCCAGGTCCCACCTGCAGGGGGAAAGTTCTACAAATGGTGAAGCAGTGCTACAGGTGTCTCTCTCCATCTCTACCTCCTTCTTCCCTCTCAACTTCTATCTCTATCCAATAAATATATTTGCTAAAGAAGAAGAGAAGAAGAAGGAAAAGGAGAAGGAGGAGGAGGAGGAGGAGGAGGAGGAGGAGGAGGAAGAGAACAAGAAGAAGAAGAAAAGGAAGAAGAAGAAGAAGAAGAAGAAGAAGAAGAAGAAGAAGAAGAAGAAGAAGAAGAAGAAGAAGAAGAAGAAGAAGAAGAAGAAGAAGGAGAGCCAGCAAGCTAGCTCACCTGAGAAGATGCCTGCTGTGCCATAGAAGAAATACAAGTCTAAGCCCCCTGCCCCCACAGAATTGGGGGAGGCTTAAAGTTGGCCCTGAACTGTGAAGTCCCACAAACAAAAACCCTAACAGAGTATCATTTTGTATCAGTCAATTAAAAATCAGAATTTGAAAATAGAGACATGTATCTGGATATGAATATAATCAAAATGATATAGAAGGATCACAGATCTTCAAAATGCTTTGGACTAATTAGTCTGACTATAAACTAAAACTATTTTCCAGAGAAACATGTGTTTATGAAATATATATATATATTTAGATAAAAAATTTCATTGCTATTTTTTCTGCCTCCAAGGTTATTGCTGGGGCTCAATGCCTGAACCATGAATCCACTGCTCCTGGAGGCCATTTCTTTCCCCTTTTGTTGCCCCTGTTGTTGTAGCTGTGGTGTGGTTATTATTGCTATTGTTGATGTCATTTGTTGTTGGACAGGACAGAAAGAAATGGAGAGAGGAAGGGAAGACAGAGAGGGGGAGAGAAAGACAGACAACTGCAGACCTGCCTCACCGATTGTGAAGCGACTCCCCTGCAGGTGGGGAGCCAGAGGCTCAAACTGGGATCCTTCTGCTGGTCCTTGCACTTTGCGCCATGCACGCCCAACCCGCTGCACTACCACCCGACCCCCTCATTGCTAATTTTTAATGCAATGAAATTCAGCACATCAGAGTGTTGTTTACTACAGCATTAGGTGGCACATATAAAGAAATACATTCACTCATCTCAGAAATATCCTATGTGCCTTAAATGGAACCAAGACAAATGAATCTCTCCTAAAACATATAAATTATTTGTTCTGTGGTGGCCCTTGGAAAATTATTTCCGCCTTCAAATTTACTTTGCATTTTACAAAAAGGACTGTTTTATTCAAAGAAAAGCCTCATTATTAATTTTTCATCAAAAAAGGAGGACTTAAGGGCCAAAAACAGGTCCATGAGTCTCAAAACAGAAGTCAGTAAAATGTAAAGTTCTTATTGATTTTCTACAGTGTTCTGAAGTAGCAGTTATGAATAAAGTACCACATACATCTACATATATTATATTCTTTCTCAGGATTGTTCCTTTGTCTCTTAGCTGCACTACACAGAGACGTCAGATGCAAGATGAGAAGAGAAAAACACAAGTAGGCATACAGCTGAAACTGCAGTGGGTGGAAATGGTTCAGAAAATTATAAGCTTGTAGCTCATCCTCAATTTCGAGTGTCAGAGTTCTAAGGCCAAAAACTAACACATTAAGCTTAATACCATGCCTAAAGATACCATGTCAGTTGCCAAAGAGTCCTTTTTTATATACTAAGTATGCCTAAGAAAAAATCTCAGAAAACCCATAATTCACAAAAATCACTTAACAGGTATTTTAAAAGCAAGTCTTGGCACAACAAAAATGACTAAAAGATATTTAGCCTGTTTATCAATCTGAACACAGTTCAGCCCACCTACCTTTCCACAAGATCAAAAATTAGAACCTCTTCAAGTACATCAGGTTTCCCCCCCATAATCTGACATCTTTACATATCAACTATAAGATGACTAAGTGTTGGGTGAACTCCTGACTTCCACTTTTCAGAGAAAGAGAACACTTTCTCTCAACAAAGGAGGCAGGGGGAGAAGTGGCATTTAAAAAATAACAGAAAGTTGTCCATATGGATAAAAATGTGGTAAACAATCACAAAGCAAACTAAATAGCTACTATACAACATCAGGCAATGGTTATGGTCACTTAAACATGATGAAATGAAAATTCTATTGCATTTCTGAAAAAAAATATCTGTATTAATGAATTATCTAAGTATGTATAATGATTCCAAAGGCCAAATGTTTTTACATTCAGATGTAGCATTTAGAGAGATAGTTCTCCAGATAGTAACAGTTTATAATAATGCTTTCTCAGGCTGATAATCAGAAATATATTGAGAATTAAAGGGCTATACTTCTCTCACATGGTGACACACTACACAGTAAGGATGAAAATGGGGGAAAGGCTTTACTTATTTCTAAGCGGGAGCAAAGTCCACAGTGGGTATGAGAACTAGTAGCAAAACCAAACCATCTCAGTGTTATGTGCCACCGTGAGTATGTACTATTCTTTAAGGTGATTAAAAATGGGGGTGGAATACTATTGTAGAGAGTGAAAAATGAGTTTTCAATTAAGTGAAAACCATTATTATCATGTTCACTGTATTACCCAGGGGGGAAAAATATTTGAACCCAGCTAGCGATAAAGCTCTGTTTGAAGTTTATCAACGAATGGAGACATGCAGAGCCGAAGAGAAAGGCAATGAAGATACGCCACCTTCCTACAGAGGAGACAGCTTGACAAGCGCTTCAGTGTTGCTGCGGTGTTTCTTCTCTCTTTCTCCTCCTTCTTTCTTTTTCTCACTTGCTCTTGGTCTTCTCTCCCTCTCTCTTTGTCTCTCACATTCTCTCCAGTGCAGAGGTGAGGAATCCTTTTTCTTTTTCTTCTAAGGACTATTTGGGTATTTATTTATAACATCATTCACAAGCCATGCAAAATTATCAACTTAAAAATTAGTACTTCATGTTACCATGAAAAAAGCTCCAAGATTTATTGAATGTCAAGCCCTGTCTGCAGTTGCCTTGGCAGGGCCAGACCAAATGATTTCTTGGGCCTTATATGGAAGGTCCTTAACCTCATCTAATAATATATCTTCAAGTTTTCTACATGAACTTACCTATGAAGATGAAAAGTGATTTTAGACACTGCATTTCTTAAATAGTGAGGTCATTCTTATATTTAGAAAATATTGCTTAAAAAATCAGGGAGATCGGGGTCAGGCGGTAGCACACCAAATTAAGCGCACACAGTGAGCAATGCAAGGACCGGCACAAGGATCCCGGTTTGAGTCTCCGGCTCTGCACCTGCACGGAAGGTGGAGTTGCTTCAGAAGCCGTGAAGCAGGTCTGCAGGTGTCTTTCTCTTCTCCTCTCTGTCCTCCTCTCCTCTCTCAATTTCTCTCTGTCCTATCCAACAATAACATCAGCAACAACATCAATAATAACAGCAACACCAACAACAATGGAAAAAAGATGGCCTCCAGGAGTAGTGGGTTTGTAGCTGCCGCGATAACCCCGGAGGCAAGAAATAACAGAGATCTTGGAGAGCACTTAGTTTCACTTCTTCATTTCACGGACAATAAGAAAACAAAACAAATAAACACCCCCCCAAAAAAAACAAAAAAAAAACCTTGGTCCTTAAGTTACACAGCTAATTGGGAGCAAATTTTAGCTATAAACAATTCTAAGAGAAAGCTGTTAGATGGCTCACACAATATAATACACCTAGCCTGCGTGAGGATCCAGATCCAGTCTCCACATGGAAGCTTCAAGAGCAGTGGAGCAGTGTAACAGTATCTTTCCCCCTCTCCCCTTCCCATTCCATGTCTCTCCCACTTTCTATCTCTCTTGTCTTCTAATAATATATAGAGAAAGAAAAAGTATGGTTCCTAGGACTGGTGAAGTCATGCAAGAACTGAGCTCCTAGTGGAAGAAAACATATCCCCCAGAGAATATTTTGCACACAAATTCCAAATTAACAAATGTTCGGGGTACATGGCTACAATGATCAACAACACACACACACACACACACACACACACACACACACACATCCACGGAGGTTCCTCTAGTGACTCTTAACATTATTTGTTCAATCCTTCAATTATCCTCATGCCATTCTTCCTTACATAATTACTCCTTTCTGAAGTGATTGCAGAGCTAGAATACAAGTTCCATTATGGAAGGAGTTTATCCTGTCTTCTCCGTTGATAAATAACTAGCACAGAGCAGGCATCAGGAACTTGAGAAAATTAATCAAGTTTTTTTTTTCTTATTATCTCTCAACAGAATGATGTTAAATTTCACATACATCCATGCTGAAAATATTTGTGTAAGGAGGTGGAAAGAGAAAGCAGTAAGTAAATTACTCTAGTTATCTCCAGCTCTTCTAGTGCATTTTCTATTATGTATTTGCTTCTTTCCTACAAAGTAAGTGATGATTAAGATCATTTGTTAAATTGCATTGTTGAATTTTTTTTTACTTTTAAAACACACAAAATAATGTCTTAAAGCTTTAAAATGAAGGGGGAAAAAAAGAAGAAAGAATGGGGGGATAAGGAGGCACAGGAGGAATAAAGGAAAAGGAAGGATGGAAGAGAGGAAGGAAACGAATGAAAGGAGTGCAGCATAAAAATCATGCTTCTTATTTTTTTTTTCTTGTCAGTGTCTTTTAGAACTTCATTTTGATTTGGACAATCACTACTCCAGTGACTTTAAGCCTAGATTCTTCTTTATCTACCTAATTCTGATCTCCGAAGTGAAAATTTTCAATAATGACCCTCTCTAAGTCATAAATGCCATTTCTTTATTAACATACTCTCTCCCGGTGTTACCCATAAGTATCTCAGATTTGTTTATCCTTACCTGTAAACAAGTAATCATTATTTTTAAGTCCTTGCTTTCCCTATATTATCCAAAATACAGTCATTTTCTTATTTGTGCAAATCCTTTTTTTTTTTTTTTGCTTCCTTCAAGACTGAGCTCAAAACTTGCAATTACTGCCATGTATAACTTCTTATTTCAATACAATCTACTATACTTTAGAATTCCTGTCAAATCTTATCCAACAATTTAAAGGCTCTTTTACACCACAGTTAATTCTATCAATGCACTTACTTAATATTTAGGTAGCACCTACTATGTGTATCTACTAGGAACTGAGGACAAATGTTTGAGTACATTCCTTGAGTCTCATTTTAAAAATAAACATTTACGGCCAACCAATATGCTCATTAGCATAGCCCAGAGAGCACTGGCTAATCAGTTTCTTTCCAGCAGCATATTTTATGAGAACACTTGAAAGTCCAAATAATAAAAGCCAGGACCTCCATTAATAATATTGCCTACACTTAATGTACATTATTTTGAGTTATAAAACTTCTTGTACTCTCCTGTAATAAAACTAAAGCATATGGGAGTTCTTCTCTTCTTTTTCCAAGGCTTTTGTGATGTTAGACTCAACATAAAATTTTGATTATGAAGATTTTTGTGGATTTTACTTTGGTGAGTTTGGTTCTTTGTTCACTCTTTTGTGTCTTTTTCTTTAGTATAAGCTATTCAATGTATGAGAACTGTATTAACTATCTTAAGTACTTTATGTCCATAAATTAATAGCTGTGAATCAAAAACTTTATGGTTCTCCCTTCCTACATGAGAGCTGTCTCCGAGATGTAGCTGTCCAGCTAGTTAATATTGTTCCTTGCTTCCCTGTAATTTTGGAGTTTAGTTATTAAAGCAGCTAATGTTTCCCATGTGGATATCCACCAAAAAATAAATTAAAGTAATTCTTGGGAATGTAATGCAGTGAGTAAAATCATTGTTCCTCCTTTATTTTTTTTTAGAAAAGTTTATTAAAATGGCTTTAAAAATTCTTAAATGGCTGCTTAAAATCCCTTCAATATCTTTGCATGAACCTCAGAAGGCAAACGCATCAGGTGGGCTTATCTGAGTCTTTATAGCCAACTTAGCTGGCCTCATCTCTGATTATTCTCTTCAGA
This sequence comes from Erinaceus europaeus, assembly GCF_950295315.1. Classification (NCBI taxonomy): domain Eukaryota; kingdom Metazoa; phylum Chordata; class Mammalia; order Eulipotyphla; family Erinaceidae; genus Erinaceus; species Erinaceus europaeus. The sequence continues at coordinate 106,025,239 of NC_080163.1, read as the reverse complement.
CCCTGCATAATTTTTAGTTCTTTGCAATTCCCTTATGTTATCTTGAGACTGCATTGCGCATACTATATTCTTTTTTATTATTTTATTTTTGAGAGAGATAGAGATAGAGAGAGAGAGAGAGAGAGAGGCACAGAGAGAAACCACCAGAGCACTGCTCATAGAGGCACAGACAGAAACCACCAAAGCACTGCTCAGCGCTCAGCTCTGGCTTATGGTGGTGCAAGGGATTGAACCTGAGACTTAAGAGCCTCATGCATGAGAGTCTGTTTGCATAACCATTTTGCTATCTCCCCTGCCCACACATACTATATTCTTAAGCAAAACCAACATCACATAGACATCTTTTTTCTCACCTAACGTCTCTTCAATGCTTAGGTCTCAACTTAAATACAATTCTCCCCCAGCAAATCTCTATGAAGTCCTCTAAGGAAGGTTAGCAACCCACTTTCTGTATTCTCATTAAGTTCTATGGCACTCAAAACTAGTATCTCTGTCTTAAAATTTCCTATTACCTTGAAACAGGAATAGATATAAAGGCCTTCAAAATAGAAATCCTGTCTTCTTCTGCAACATATTCGAGTGGCTCACATAGTACCGTAATATCAGCGATTACTCAAAAAGTACTTTATAGACCAAAATGATGATTCTTAGATTTCCGTCCATAAAATGAAATAGGTAAGCCATATCAGATTCCACCTAGAATTCTGGCCTGTAAATTCTGTGTTCACCTTGAAAGCCAATACTAAGCACTAAAACCTTCAGTGAGCTTCTAAGGAAATACACTCATTTATAGTTAACATAATCAAACCTAATAATCGCTGGTCAGAATTTGGGTGTGACTGGGGACTGAGCACAAACCACCATGCACAAGGACCCAGGTTTGAGCCTCTGCTCCCCAAATGCAGAGGGAATGCTTCATGAATGGTGAATCAAGTCTGCAGGTGTCTATCTTTATCTTTCCCTCTATAGCTCTCCTTCCCCTCTCAATTTCCCTCTGTCCCGTCAAATAAAAATACAAAGAAAAAGGGGGGGGTAGGGTAATGATGACCGGGATTGGTGAATTAGTATTGCAGGCAGCAAACCTAAGCCATAACCATGGTGGCAAAAGGGGGAGGGATTGGTTTTGATTGTACAAGATGAGACTCCTGAACTTCTTTGATGTGTTATACTTTTTTGAGGATATGAAGAAAATTAATTAGTAATATCTAAAATGTTCATTTCTATAAAGGAAGCATCAGGCAAAATGAACACTATCACTCTCCTTTTAAAAATTAGCTAGGCGCAACAACTAGGGCAACAAAAAGGGGGGAAAATGGCCTCCAGGAGCGGTGGATTCATGGTGCAGGCACCAAGCCCAGCAATAACCCTGGAGGAAAAAAAAAAAGTTAAAAAAAAATTAGCTAGGAGTCAGGAGGTAGCACAACAGGTTAAGTGCAGGTGGCACAAAGTGCAAGGACCGGGTTAAGTGCAGGTGGCAAAGCACAAGGGTCCTGGTTCGAGCTCCCGGCTCCCCACCTGCAGGGGAGTCGCTTCACAGGCGGTGAAGCAGATCTGCAGGTGTCCATCTTTCTCTCCCTTTCTCTGTCTTTCCCTCTTCTCTCCATTTCTCTCTGTCCTTTCCAACAATGATGAAATCAATAACAACAATAAAACAACAAGGGCAACAAAGGGAATAACTAAATATTTTTTTAAAAATTAGCCAACCGATTCTGCTTTGCAATGCAAGCCATAAGCATCTCATAAAGGGGCCAGGTGGTAATGTACCTGGTTCAGCACTAGCACTTTAGTGCACAAGGAGCCAGGTTCAAGTCCCTGGTCCCATGCTGCAGGGGGAAAGCTTCACTAGTAGTGAAAAAGGGGTTCAGGTTCTGTCTCTCTCTCTCCCTATCCCCTTCCAATTTCTCTATCCTATCCAAAAACTTGGGGGGGGGAGCCACAGGAGCAATAGATTCGTAGTGCAGGGACCAAACCCCACCAATAATCCTGGAGTCAAAAATAAATAAGCAAATAAATAAATAAATAAATAATAAAAAATAAAGTTAAATTTAAACAAAATAAAAAAAGAGAAATATCTCTTTAATGTCTACTACCTGTGGCTGGGGAGATAGCTACACTGGTAGAGGACTGGACTTTCATACTTAAGGTTCCCAACTTAATCCCTGGTAGCACATGATGGAATAGTGCTCTGACTTGGCTCCCCTCTCCTCTCTTCTCATGAGTCCCATGAAATAGTCTCATATGTACTGAATTTTTTAAAAAATGCTTAAATGAGTCTACTATAGTAGTTTACATGATACATTTGTAATGAAGGGAAAACAACATATAATATGCTCCTTCTAAAAATATAAATGTAGGGAGTTGGGTGGTAGCACAAATGGTTAAGCGCAGGTGGCACAAAGCGCAAGGACTGGCTTAAGGTTCGTGGTTCAAGCCCCCAGCTGCCCACCTGCAGGGGAGTCGCTACACAGGCGGTGAAGCACGTCTGCAGGTGTCTATCTTTCTCTCCCCCTCTCTGTCTTCCCTTCCTCTCTCCATTCTCTCTGTCCTATCCAACAACAACGGCATTAATAACAACAATCACAATAATAATAACAACAAGGGCAACAAAAATGGGGGAAAAAATAGCCTCCAGGAGCAGTGGATTTGCAGTGCCAGCACCGAGTCCTAGCAATAACCCTGGAGGCAAAATATATATATGGATAGTTTTGTGAGATTCACTTCTAGAAAACACCAATTTTTATATTATACCAAAAGTTTTTGTTATTAAATGGAACAGTATTATACCTTTTAGCACATACAGGATAAAATACACTTCTAGAGAATTTTTTACTAAGTATAAAAATTCTGACAAAGTAGGTTGAAGCTAATGTTTCTAATTTATAATTAAATAAGTATAAAATAATTTGTGGCTTATAGAACAGGTGACTATAGCAGTCATCTGACTCAACCAGTTACTATATATCAAGTATAGTCATCAACTATACTAAAATTTGTCTTGTAGATTTTTAAGTAAATAATTTAGATGTCACACAGATTTAATAGCCTGTAAGATCAGTAATGGCAAGACACAATTGTTTGATATTATAATAAGCAATTCAGAAAAATTTTAATACATTGTAAAATGATAACTAATCCAGATATAGCACAGCTTTTAAATCATTATTTCCCTTAACAATTGATAGTTCCTAGAATTTTCATGACCTGTAGAATTTTAACATTCTCATATGCACACATGCAAGTGAAAAATCAGTTAAAATGAATCCTGCAACTAATTTTTGAACTTTCTTTTGTATGTGCATGAAAAATAACCAAGTAGAAACAATATACAATATTTTAAGCACAAAAGGAAAAATAAGGAAACAATATGTTATTGTTTGAAAATGTTTCACTTTATTAATAGAAGTACAATTGATTAAAAGGATAAACCCTTACATCATATGCCTGGGATATAATGTAATAATATAAGTAATGAATTAGTAATATGACTCCCCACCCCCTACCCCAGCACCAGGGCCTCACTCATGTATTTTCACAGTCAAGTTTTTCATTACTTTTATTTCTCAGAAACATGAAGACAGAGACAGGTGGAAAGACACCACAGCACCAGGGGTCCTGCCAGTGAATCGGGGCCAACAAAGATCTAGCCATCAGAACAGAAACCCTTAAATCTCAATCTTTGCCTTATCTTTATTGGAAAGAGAAGAAAAGTGTTGGGTGGGTAGGTCAAGAAGAGAGGTATGTATACAGGATAACTCCACATGTAGTTAAAACTTGGGAGACAGAGTAAGAAAGGGAAAACACAGGATGAAACTTGGACTGGGGGTGGTGTACTGCACCAAAGCAAGGGCCTCTGTGGATGGAAAGGAATAAGGGGTATAGGGGGAGAGGGGGCTGAAGGGTCCTTGATGGAGGGGGTAAGACTATGTAGCAGAAAACAAATGCACATTTTGCTGAGTACATGTATAACACATATTAATGAGCCTAGCTTTTAAAAGTTTGAATATGATATTGTGCTGTTGTCCTCATTCATAATGAAAAATCATTTGTTTAACAATACCCTGTATGTGTCCCTAAAGGAATATAATTTAAATAATATTAGCTTCAGTGAAAATTCTAAAACAGAACATGAAGAAGCCTAAAAGAAATCCAAAAAATTATGACTGCAGAGATAAATCTAAAATCCTAAGGCAATTCAGATGTTGAAAAAATGTACTAGTATCTATTTCCTTGGATCCTTTTTTATAATGACCTCTTTTAAATGCATTGTGATATGTTACAAAGCAAGCTTCCTATGGGAGAAGACCATAAAAATAGATCATATCCCTACGTAGTATCTACTTGTGGTTTCTAAAAAAAAAAACTGACATGAGTGTACACTTCTCAAATAATGGAAATCTATCAGAGGTAATGTTATCCTGCCATGTATAAGATAGCAGCCTCTGTAGAATATGAACTGAAGTCATGCTACAATTGACAATTTTAATATAGTATATAGTATTTTCTCTTATTTTAATCTAAAATGCAATAAGTTTTATGCTTTTGCAATGCCAAAATTCAATGATTAATATAACTACAATAATACTTGGAGGATTAGACTCATCTTTAAGGGTAATTATTAAAATTATAGTTAGTGCTGATACATTCCCATTATATTTAGATGTTATTTGAAAAAATAAATATCTGAACTAGCATAATAAATTACAGCATAGATATTAAGCATAGTATCAATTGATTTTACACTGTATCATTATTTTTTGGAAAAAAGTTATAAACTCAGAAGTCTACTTATAACAGAAACATGTATATTTAAATTAAACAATAATGACCTTCCCAAACCTATTTGTCAATGAATGCTTCTGCCTACTGTATCCAAATGAAAAATATTATTTTTGCTAAGTTAGGTATATATATTTAATCTGTGTATTTTTAATTGCCAACAGGGTTATCACCGGGGCTCAATGGCAGTACTATGTATCCACCCATGCCAGTAGCCTTTTTTTTTTCCTTTTTCTTTCTATTTTATTGGATCTGACAAAGAGAAATTGAGAGAAGAGGGGAAGATAGAGAGAAAGACACTTGCACACCTGCTTCAGGGGCTCAAATCCAGATCCTTGCACATGGTAATATGTGTGTTTAACCGGGTGGGGCCACTGCCCAACTCCATAAATTTGACATATTCTACAACATACAGTGGTACTCGTTCAGGTATAATATTTCTAAAATCGAATTTTAAATTGATGATTTCTATATTCAGATAAGTATTGAATAGATAAATATTAAAGTGTAAGTTTAACTCATATCTTATTTTAATGTATTCAAGACACAACATCTGCATTTAAAAAAAGAACTGCATTATGCAAGAGAAATCTGCTTCTTTGCTACACTGTACTCCTCTCATCAAAACAACCAGGGAAAGGAAAGGATCAGGAAAAGCAGTTATCTCTTAAATCCTATTCTTAAACTTATAGTTCTTTCTAAAATTTTAAAAACGAAATGTTGTAACAGTAAATAGCTATATTTTAGCTAGAATAAGCTATTAAAAATATATAAGAAAAATTCAAAGTTGAAGACTTAAATGGTATGTATGTTGGCCCATTAGCACAAATATTTGTTTAAAGACTACAAAAAAAAAACCTGAAAAGGAGTTATTGTACAGAACTTCAGAGTAGTCAAGGTAGAGAAGAGAAATCTGCTATTTTTATTGTTAGGAAAAGGACAAAAAGGAGTCAGGTGGTACCTCAGTGGGTTAAGTGCACATGGCGCAAAGCACAAGGACCAGCGTATGCATCCCGGTTCGAGCCCGGCTCCCCACGTGTAGGAGAGTAGCTTCACAGGTGGTGAAGCAATTCTGTAGGTGTCTGTCTTTCTCTCCCCCTCTCTGCCTTCCCCTCCTCTCTCCATTTCTCTCTGTCCTATCCAACAACAACGACATCAATAACAACAACAACAATAACTACAACAACAATGAAAAACAAGGGCAACAAAAGGGAAAATAAATAAATATATATATATAAAAGAAATAGGACAAAATAGGGAGTGGGGCAGTAGCGCAAGGACCAGCATAAGGATCCCTTTTGGAGCCCAGGATCCCCACTTGCAGACTCGCTTCACAGTCGGTAAAGCAGGTCTGCAGGTGACTTTCTCTCTCCCTCTCTGTCTTCCCCTCCTCTCTCCATTTCTCTCTGTCCTAACAACAACGACATCAATAACTACAACAACAATAAAAAACAACAAAGGCAACAAAAGGGAAAAATAAACAAATATAAAAAAAATTTAAAAAGAAAAAGGACAAGATAAAAGCTATTTAACTTTTAGTTTTATATCAAAATTTTTGTTTCCTAGTCGACTATTACATTCAAAACTTGACTGAGAAAATCTTAGCTTCATTTTAATTATTTTTCAGAGTATGTTCTACAATAACTGTAATTTGCTCTGACAGAATATAATTCCTCAGCCTCAGCTCCCAAGGAATAGATAATTCTTAGAGGTGACTATAGTTAAACAGGCAAAACTACTATCAAAAAGGACCAATACTTAATAAGAATAACTGCAATTCTTTACCTTTATCTTTAAAAAATCAGTAAAATGACTAAATTTACACCTTAAAATCACTCCACGATTAATGTTGTCCCCTCTGAAGTAATTACCTCAAAAGATATCAGCTAAGATTTGACATATTAAAACCATGCTATTATGTACTGATGAAGAATTCTTTTTTCTATTTCCAAATACACTACACAAAACCAGACATAAGAAGCCTAGTAAAATTTCAGAAAATACTTATTATGTTATCTTTTCAAAAATATGAACATTGTCACAGCAATTTACTAAATAATCTAATATTTTCAAAGATATATTTCCAATTACAGTACAAATTCTAACTTTTCTTCATTAATTCAATCTCTGAAATTTTAAGTGCTATTTTTAAAATAGATATTACTCCATTAGCAACTTGAGGCTTGCAGAAAAGCAGTAACTGAATTTCAACAATGCTTCTTTCACATTTTGACAAAAGGGGTGCTATGACTTAAAAATAGATAACACTGGCAAATGGGTGCTGTATTTCCAGGAAATATTAGCAAACAATTAACTATGTCAAAAACTTCCTATAGCTTCTGTTGTGAAAAGCTTTAACTTGAGAGGCTAGGAGAGAGATATTTCAGGTTCTTGTCCACTATATAGAACTCTAGATTCTATATAAGATGTAAATTGTTAAATTAAGTCATGATTGGGCTTTTTTTATTTTTAGTACCAACTTCACAAAGAAATTTAGCAGAATCAAAATAAGTGAATTTTCTATGTAGTTCAGAGAAAATGAAAATGGAATGGCTAAAAAAGCACTTTTTAAATTCTGCAGGAATATACAGGAATATAAAGCCTAGCTTCTCAAATATAATAATTGCTGGTACTGTTTCTGAAAATATTGTGAAATTCTTCCCCTTGCACACAAAGATATCCAGAGAAGAGTGTAATATAGACTTCATTAAAAAAAAAAATCACTACTCACTGCTTCTATCTTCTCTGTATTTACTTCCCAAATGTGCAGGCAAGTCGTCAAGGCAAAAGACTTTTTATAATGCCATGCTATTACCTATATTTTAAAAATTAGTATCAATTTCAGTATAAAAGTTTTATGTATCAGAAATCCTAATTCAATATAAATATTTTCAGTACAAGAAAATTGTACCCCATTTAGAAATCAAAATATTTATTTCCAATTTGTAATTTATGTAGAGTACTCCACAGAATGAAAAATGGCAAAGCAATTTTTCAGTAGACACATAAAGTAAACCTATCTCTGTGTAGCTTAGACTGTGTTTATCTATAAAAAATGAGAGTTCAGTAAAAATAATACTTTCAACATTATAAATGAAGATTATTACCTTAATTTCTTAAGAAATGCTTCCCTCAATGCTTTCTTCAAACATTCAAATCCCAGCTTAATAAAAACAAATGGTATTTCTCATTTCTTCAAAATTACACATTGATATAATAAGCTTTGCTTTTTTAACAAGACACTCATACTTTCAAATTCAGTAATTAGCTACTCATAAGCCTGAGTTTATTTAGGCTACAGTGTTTTGGGGGTGATGGGTTGACAATGATAAATATATTTATAATTTTCAAACTAAGGAATCTAAATACATTAAAATGAGAAAGAGGGTTTGTTAAAATAATATAAAAGACTAGAATGACTATTCCTTACAAACAGTCTTTGATATTTCATCACAGAATGATGAAAGGTTACCAGAAATATGTATTGCATCACGAGAGAGAATTTTTATATTTATATACCTCAGTAACTCCATCCAATTTTACATTAGAAACCACTAACAGTCAAAATTAGTAAGACAGTCAGCTTTCAATTGAGCTGCAAGAAAAAAAAAATTGTGTCTAACAAGAAAGGAACTCAACACTATATGCAGTTCTTAAAAAACTATATAGATAAGCATTTGGCTCCAAATTAATTTGCTCAATGTATGTTTCACTTTCCCACTATCAATACAGTTTCCAATAAAGATGGAAAGTATTTTATAGAACAAATATACTTTAGAGGAAAATATGTAAATAAATAAAATGTGCCAAAGAAATGTGTATACAAGAAAATTTAGTCCCCACCACCCAAAGTTAACAAAAGAAAGGGTATCTGAAATCATGAATTTCTAGAAATTCTACATGATTATCTCCATGTTACTTATTCAGTGCTGGATCATAATTAATCTAGAATTATGATCCAAAAAGGGGAAGATTTTAAATTATTAAGAAACAGAAATTTCTACTCAAGATTGTCAATTTCCATTCTGGATGAAAACTGACGTCCAGAAACTTTTCAGGGTTGACAGTCTAGAACAATAGTGGTACAAAAGTTTTTTTAAAAAATCAATATGCTTATTAACACCATTTTTTTTATTGCCCTCTAGTGGCAAAGACTAGTCACTTGGAAGATGAAAGCTTATGATTAGGGAAACATGATGGGCTATAAAAAGATCTTAAAAAATAGAACAGTAAAATTTTATACCATGTCATACTTCACTTCAGGAGATTAATTATTAAAAGGAGGTTCTATATAAAAAGTCATTTTTTCTGCTGAAAACTGTAAGGATTACATGAGGAGACTGAATAAATGTACAAAATTGTATATAACCATTAAAAATATTTAGATGGCATGAAAATAGTCAAAAATTTTAAAATCCAGTGATTTTTTTTTTTCTACAAGGCATTAGAGCATGTTTGATTAGTTCTTTAAATTCATTGGACTGGTTATTTTTAGGCAACAGAGGAATGCTTACAAAAGTTACTTTAATGGCCTATACAGTTATAAATTCTATATAAAAATATAAAGTTATATAAATTCCACAGAATCAAATAAACTAATCTTCAGATCTACTTATGAAGCTATGTCAAACTCATTTTAATGTATGGAAAGCATGAGAATAAATGTATATATTTATGGAATGAACAGAGAGACAATTTCAAACTAATTTTTTTTTACAAGAGCATCTGTACAGTTTTATTCACTATTTCTGATTTTATTTTTCAGTGTTCATTTACATAATCAGAAATTATTATTACAGTAAGACAAGAACACATTAATATATGATAATTAAAAATGTGTACTCCAGGCGTTCATTGGTTGAAATGTATTTCTACTATGCATGAAGTCTCGGGTTTGATGCCTCTCAGCACATGGGAATGCCATGGACAGCTTACCACAGAGGCTCCATGGATGTGAGTACTTTGTTATCTCTCCTCATTATCTTCTAACTCAAATAAATAAAATAAAAAAATTTAGTGCAGGGAAGGCCACTTGGCCGTGTGATACAAGCATGAGATCCTGGGCTTACTCCCCTAACATCACATATAAAAAAAAATGTGTACTGAAAACTAAAGCAGTAAACTGTGATCTACTGAAACTCAGACATAATACTCACTAGCTTCACCATATAGAAAAAAATGTGTACATATAGAAAAAAATATGTAATCTCAGTAATATGTAGTCTACTTACCTAGCTTGTATTGAATGAAAAGTGTACAATGTAACAGAGAAAGAACTACTAAAAGAAGAACTACAAACCTTACCAAAAAACTGCTTGCTGTCAAAGGATACAAGAAACAGAAGAAAAAGCCCTTAGCAGATGACATATCAGTTTATAATGCTTAGGAACTCAGTCACCATAGAAAATGAACTTCTGATTGTTTTTGTACAGTACAGACAATGATGCAAACTAGGCTCTATGAATACATGGTAAAGTCTGATTATGTCTAAAGGTAGAAGAAAAGTGTCTTCATACATTTGGATTTAATACCTAAAGCAGTCATCTAGAATGTTCACTAGGCTTTTTCTATACACAAGAAGACACAACTCTTAGGTATTTCAAAGATTCAACAGTATGAAGAGTTTAAAGATTTTTCAAGTGGAAGAGTCTGAATGAAAAAGATCATTTCAAAAGTCTAACGTTCTGTGATCCTACCAATATATCCAGCAGACCAGGACAATGCTAAAATTAATATAAACTGGCTTAATCCTAAAAATTAGAATATAGTAAAACAAAAAAAAAAATAAATACCTGCCTTGTCTCCAGTTTGCTGAAGATACCAGTTGTTCTCTTCTTTCTTCTGAAAAGCTTAACAAAAAGTTACTCCAACTGAATATGAATACATGAGTAGACTTCGAACAAGTCTCTTTTCAAAAAAAAAAAAAATTTTTATTTCTCACTGCAGATTTTCTAAGTTTGCCAGAGTTCAGAGAATTAGAAAATATGGCCAGATACCAATTAACATACTTACAATTAGATTTTGAGAATAAAACACTGAAAATCAGTTATCAATCAAATTTAGAAAGCAAAGGAAAAAAAGACTAACAAAATTAAGAATCAATAGCTAAAAAGAACAAAGACACATCAAGGCCAATTTTGCTCTCTCTTTACATAAATCTAGGCAAAATAATTTAATTTCAACCCTAAATTCACGTTCTGAGATGCAATGTCTACAAAATTCAATATAATTTAAGAGTAACGAAGAAAATTAAGTGCTCTAACTAGCCCATAAATGACTTTATAGATCTAACAGACATTCTCTACATTCATAATTAGAAACATGAAATATAAATATATATGTAATGAATTTTGCCAACATATTTCCCCCAAAGTATTAGACTAATTAAATACATGAACTCATAATGTGGTATTTGAAGAGATATGGCTTTAAAAAGTATCTTTCTGAAACTGCTTAAGCTTTAAGAAGTGGGCATTAGTCACCTTTCTGAAGATTCAAGCAGGTATCAGAACCAAAGTCAATAAATGACCTACTGGAAACAATGAGAAAGCTGGTGATATTCAGCTTCTCCTATCATTAATATATTGGGTTTTTTGAAAATGTCATGGTGTTTTTATATATATATATTTTTTTCTATGCAAAAATGAGTTAAGACTACCAACAACCCAATCAATAGTCTTGTAACATTTAAGATATGTGCCGGTTCGAGCCCCTGGCTCCCCACCTGCAGAGGTTTTGTCTCCTAAGTGGTGAAGGAGGTCTGCAGGTATCTTTCTCTCTTCCTCTCTATCTTCCCTTCCTTTCGATTGCTCTCTGTCCTATCCAACAGCAACAACAACCATAACAACAATAACAGCAACAACAACAATGGGGAAAAAATGGCCTCCAGGAGCAGTGGATTTATAGTGCAGTTACCAGGCACCAGCAATAACCCTGGAGGAAAAAAAAAAAGAAGAAGAAAAGAAAGGAAGGAAGGAAGGAAGCAGAGGGAGAGAGAGAGAGAGAGAGAGAGAGAGAGAGAGAAATTAAGATATCTGGTCTTTAGGACCACATACTCGTTTTTTTTAATCTTTGTTGTGGTTATTATTATTGTTGTTATTGATGTCATCATTGTTGAAGTGACCCCCTTGCAAGTGGGGAAAACCCCCCACATACTCAATCCTATGCAGTGTTGTTGTTCAGCTTCACTGTCAAATCTGAATTTACTTCTACACTGGACACAGAAGTACTTGAGGAAAATCTGAATAAATTCAGAATAATAAATCAGCATAATCTTGAAGGAATATAAATAAATAAGCTGCAGAAATATTTCTTCCTACCACTCTTCAATTTAAATATCACCATTTTTTTGACTCTTCAAGAAAAAAAGAGCTTAAAACACCTACACTGCTCTGGCATAGTAGGAATCAAGTCAGATTTGTTTTAGGCTTTGTTGGTTTTTTGTTTTGTTTTGCAGCACCAAGGCCTCACACATGCACAATACCATTCTCCTAGGTCAACTATTTCATGCTTTTATTTCAGAGAGAAAGAGAGCAACCACAACACTCCCTTGCAATCTGTGTCATGGAGCTCCCCTGCAGTGCTGGAAGTTAGGAGCCTAGTGCAGAGAAGTGCACATGATTTATTGGCTGAGCTATAGCTCTCAGTTCCTCATCCAATCAGGTTTAAACAATCTATTTCTTCATTAGTTTTTTCATCTTTGCCACATCATCTTTTTTTTTTTTTGTCTTGTTTTTAATAACAGGAGGCCTAAACAAACAACTTGAGGTCTAGGGAAACAGCTTAAGTTAGAACACAGTATAAGTAAACCATGAGGCCTCAAGGTCCCAAGTTCAATCCCTCTCACCACCACAATCCAGGGAGAGTGTTCTGGTCTCTCACTCTCCTCTCATAAAAATAAATAAAATGGGGAGTCAGGCAGTAGTGGAGCGGGTTAAGTACAGGTGGTGCAAAGCTCAGGGACCAGAGTAAGGATCCCAGTTTGAGCCCCTAGCTCCCCACCTGCAGAGGAGTCGCTTCACAAGTGGTGAAGCAGGTCTGCAGGTGTCTTTCTCTCCCCTTCTCTGTCTTCCTCTCTTCTCCATTTCTCTCTGTCCTATCCAACAACAACAACATCAATAACAACAACAATAGTAACTACTACAACAATAAAACAACAAGGGCAACAAAAGGGAAAATAAATAAATATTTAAAAATAAATAAATATTGCTCAACAATTTTTTTGGCTTTGTATGTTAACTCTCTTTTCAGCCACCAGGTTCCAGATGTCATCAGGATGCCGGCCAGGCTTCCCTGGACAGAAGACCCCACCAATGTGTCCTGGAGCTCAGCTTCCCCAGAGACCCACCCTACTAGGGAAAGAGAGAGACAGACTGGGAGTATGGACCGACCAGGCAATGCCCATGTTCAGAGGGGAAGCAATTACAGAAGCCAGACCTTCTACCTTCTACAACCCACAATGACCCTGGGTCCATGCTCCCAGAGGGATAGAGAGTAGGAAAGCTATCAGGGGAGGGGGTGGGATATGGAGATTGGGTGGTGGGAATTGTGTGGAGTTGTACCCCTCTTACCCTATGGTTTTGTTAACTTATCCTTTCTTAAATAAAAAAATAAATAAATAAAATGATTTTAAAATTAACTTATTTTCTAAATAGGAAAATAGAAAAAGAGTATATATATATATATAAACACATATATATATACATGTATGTATATATATATATATATGTTGGGTAAATTTTAAAAAGTAGATTTAGAGAAAAGCATTATTTCTAAACATTCACTGACAATTTCTGAGTCGTTTCAATTATATGAGACTTTGCTTAATCAAGTGTAGGTCACAATGGAATGAGTCAAGTAGTACTTCCAGGGTCTTATTCTGGAATGGCAAACGTCATTTTGAGAAAACACAAAGGTTACACTTAATGTTTACCCCCCACAAAAATCGATTCTAAGTAATTTACACAATATAGTACTATCTCGTGTGTCCCACTTAAGCTGAAATACATTCAAGTGTACAAAAGGAAGAGAAACACTGAGAGTAAATTTTGAATAGGACAGTACCTACAATGATTGAATTCTCTTTTGGAATCCAATTATCATAGTCACTTGAGAGGCACTGAATTATTATTTATCCAATAAAGATGGAGATGGACACATTTGAGTGATTGTTCAATAGAGACAGGTATTAAAACCATCTGTGACTACCGAAAGGTAAAGTGTCTGATGAATTAGTCAGTGATGAAGAAATCCCCAAGTGTGAGCCTGCTACTACTTGTCACTTACACAAGTTAAATTTATGAAGAGAATAAAGCACGTATCTGTATGTAGATGAGATGCTTGGGTTTCTAATGAATAAACCACTAAAGTGAAAGCAAAAACAATTCATAAATTTTCCTCTGGTACTATGACATTTCACTCTAACAGTAAACACATAGAAACATCACCTACCACTAGTGGTCCTACTTGTTTTCTAACACTTAGGTTAAGTAATTTTATTGAATATTTAAACTGTCATAAAACTAGATCCAAAAGGGGGATTGTTTTAAATAATATACATTAAGATTAAAAACTCATTTTTCCAAGCCATCATAGAAATTTGAAAATCACTGATGTACTTAAAAAAAAAGAATTTTAAAATAAGTATTTTTAAAACAAGTTGGTTACTAAAACATAGACATTTAACCTTCTCTCTCATTCTTAGGAACAGCTGAAATGACTGAATAACATAAAGCCGAGAAATAACATAGTACCAAAAGTATCCACATTAAAAAATTATATATATATATATACATATGTATATGTTTATATGTATATATATGGAATTTCTCTTAGATCCATTACAGCTGTGGTTGTCCAGTTAAAAGGAAAATACTTCCAATAAAATTGTACTGCCTATCCTGAGAAACCACTTGCAGAGTTAGTGGGCTTAACACAGGGGGATATATTATTAGAAACATGGCTAAAACCATCTCTTGAGGAGAACTAAGGTGTGTGGAAGGGACTAGATACTGGGTGAAAATGGCATTATTTTGTAGCCCATTCTGCATTTGCGGGCCAATAACTACAACGGGAAGACAGCTACAGGCAAAAACTAGAAAAGTTAAAGAGAAAGAAAGTGTTAGAAACGGAAAGATGGAGTCCTGCGGTAGTGCAGTGGGTTAAGCACAGGTGTCGCAAAGCGCAAGGACCTGCTTAAGGATCCTGGTTCCAGCCCCTGGCTCCCCACCTGCAGGGGAGTCGCTTCACAGAGGGTGAAGCAGGTCTGCAGGTGTCTCTTGCTCCCCGTCTCTGTCTTCCTCTCCTGTCTCCCATTTCTCTCTGTCCTATGCAACAACGATGACATCAATAATTAACTACAACAATAAAACAACAAGGGCAACAAAAGGGAATAAATAAATATTAAAAAAAAAGAGAAAGAAACAGTGTTAGTATCGGTAAGTCAGTATGGATGCTGGCATTTTAAGTTCAAAAGTCAGAAGTCCTAAAATACAAACTAATTTCAATGAGAGAAACTAGCCCTATAATAAAGGCAAACAGTGTCCACCCCAACTATACTCAAAGTAATTAGTAAATATGAATTTGGCCTGATAATTATAGAGCATGATGTATTGCACCAAAGTAAAAAACTCAGGAGTGTAGGTGGGGAGGGTTCAGGTCCTGGAACATGATGGCAGAAGAGGACCTTGTGGGGGTTGTATTGTTATGTGGAAAGCTGGGAAATGTGCATGTACAAATTATTGTATTTTACTTTCAGCTCCAAACCATTAATCCTCCAATAAATTAAAAATAATAGTAATTATAGAGCACATGCAGACACAAATAAAGAAAATACTTTTAAAAGAAATACTCATGATCACTTACGAAAATGTATTATATGTTAGTCGGGTGGTCTTTGTGTCTGCTGTACACTTCTGGAGTAAGAAAACCTTTTCTCAATGGTATGCGAAGCTGAATATTTGCAAAAGTGACAATTTCAGGCACCTAATACTGAGTTATATTAAGGACTATCCATAGATGCAAATTTCCTTCTATTGTTGATGTCATTTTGTTTTTGGCCTTCACTCTAAACAGGAGGAACAACTATACAAACACTTAGCATAGGGCAATGCCCCAACATAAACACGCTAAGTCAGTAGACCAAACAATAGTTAAACTGTCCCACAATCACCATTCCATTTCATTAACAGCTACATTTCCAATAGATTTTTATATTTTGTGGCCAAAATTATTTATCAAAATGTTTATATTGTTCTTAGTAAAGATGCACTAACTATAACTGTATTAAAGACTCAAAGAAGAAATTTTCCTTCTATCTCTCTGAATTTTATGGCCATAGGAAAAATTTATTAAAAACATTTATATATGGGTACATCTGCTACAGAAAAGTACAATAAATTAAACAGTAAAGAACTTCCAAGAATAGAGGAAAGCTGAATTAAACTAAAAAACTCTTAGGGAAGTAGAATAAAAACACAAGTTTCAAGGAAAATAAATAATGTAAGACAGGCTACACAAGTAATGAAGAACATAAAATTAACTAGTACCACTATTTATTACTCTTAATGAACATTTAAAATCTGTGCTATGTTTTATTCAAAATGTCAGTATTTATTACACATCGAGTTACTCCCTTACAACCATTTTTATTCCCATATGATGCTGGGGGACTTGAAATCAGGGATTTATGCGTGGTACAATATACAGCCTATTGGAAAAGCTATCTTCTGGTCCTGAAAATTCATTTACTGAAAATGTAAACAAAGAGTTTGAAGATCTGTAAAATTTACAAAGAAAAATCTCAGTAAATCCATAAAAAGTTAACATTCTCCACATCACATCACCTGATTTTAATGAATTAAAGCTAGAAAACTAAAAGATGGAGGGAACAAAATGTAGACACATAATGATTTACAAACTACACTTACACATGGAAAGGGATGAAGAGAAAGCTGTGTTTAGCAGCATACAAAGTCATAATTACCCAAGGAGAACATTTTCAAGTGAGGGGAGATTAAAATGGATTTCTATAGGGCAGAAGTTATTTAGAAATGAAAAATAATAATAATTAAGGAGGTACTCTTTGAAGAAATATATAATAAAATACATTACTTGTAGTTTAATCAAGAGGAAAAATTAGAAAACACATATATAGAATCTTTAAAATAATAATAATAATAAAAAGACATTCTAGAATACCATATTTACTGTCCCTAGGAGTGTATGGTCACTTTTAAATGTTTCTAGATAATCTGAATGTTCTTCTACTATCCCTATTACAGTTAAGTTTTTTATTATACTGAGGATAATTAAGCGCATTTTAAATTATTTTTATTTTCTCCCTCTAGCTGTCTAGTTTCTGGTCATTTTACTGCTCATTAAAACTTCCAAATGCAAATAAAATTTAAGGCAAGTATAATTTTATTCTTATAGACAGAAAAATTAAATTCCATTACTGGAGGATTTCTATACCAGAAAAACAATACCAAACTTCATTTTAATCATTTAAAATATTATCCCAAATATAACTGACTTAAAACCTGTAAGATTCATTCACAAGTGGGAAAATTTCAGGGCTACAAAACTAAATGTTTACCTGAGGGTTATAGGGTTTCCCTTTGAGGCTATTGCAAGCTTCAAAAATCTTGCAAGTTCTACTCAGAACCAGCCTTTCCTGGTTTTTACAATTTATTGCATAATGGAAATACATCACAGCAGATCTCTCAAGGCAAACACCTGTCTGGTGTTTACAGAAGCTTCAAAGAATGGTAGCAGTCCTTACCAAAGTAATTTTCACTTCTGGAAGAGATTAACCAAGGACACTTTTACTTTCTTTTAGCAACTATGAAATTTTCTTGACACATTTCCTTTCATTTCTCAATTTAAAAGTTACCCATATACATCCTGTTAATAGTCTAGTGTACAAAAGAGAAGGTTGCAATTCAAGTATATAACCAAAGAAACTGTTCTTCTTATGCTGAACTGGAAATGAACATTATAATATAGTTCACTTTATAGTAAAGTGAAATTAAACAGGACTTTGTGGATTATTCTGAGAAACAAAGTTATTGTGAGTACTTATCTGAGTTCCTAGAAAACATTAAAAATTAAAATTTATATAGACTGCCTTTATCTGTTTGCTTTCAATAGCTTTGGATCACAAAATTTGCAACAAATAATTTGCACATTATTCTCATTAGTTAAAAAATAATTCACATATGACAGTATAGTCAGAAAAAAAGGGCTTTAGTAGGAGTTCAGCATAAACTTGGTTCCTATAGTACATTTATGAAAAGAAACCAACTTCATTTCTTTTTAATGATGACGTTCCCCATGGGATAAGTGCGATTCATGGCCACCTGAGATTCTTTCCAACACTGTGATTCTATTACTCACTTCTAAAAACGGCCCAGTCCCAGCTGGATATTTTGTAATTAAAAAATTCCAATTTATAGAAACTCTTACAAATGTCTTGGGATATATGATGTAAGAGAAAAAAATGATCAAAATGATTCCTTTATGTTTATATATATTTTATAGAGAGCAATTATTGTGTTTTCTCTAAGGCTGATGTTATTCGTACAATAGAGTAAATACTGGGTAAGAATCAAGAAATGGTTTCTAATCTCTATCAATGCTTGGCTGCCCACAGAAATATATCTCAGAGCTTGATTTAATCAAGATCTGGATAACTCTTATCTCTATAGTATTATGATTTTTTTTAACTTTAACTTATGACATAAATTAGATGGAGAGAAATCATTGTAAGTAATGATGTGATTTTAATACTGTAAATTTTGAAATTGGGGGGCATATGGTAGGATAGCTCAACAATAAACAGATAGAGAAACTCTCGGCTTATTTCTTTAGTTTTAAGAATTCATTAAGGCCTAAACTCAGATGCTTGTCACCAATATAAGTTACTTATTAGATTCAATGGAGATTTGCACCAATAAACACATTTTTTAAACACCAGTTAGTCCTTATGTAAAAGAAATCATAAAATAACCCCATCAGCAAAGATCTTTGTTTTAAATCATATACTTTAAACACCCATATTGAGATTTTTTAAATCTCTAAGTTATTGGCCAACAGCTCAAAACATAGATAAATTACTGACTGTCATTATTGGAAACAAAGAAGATATAATGTTAATAGGCTAATTAAAACACACACACACACACACACAGAGGATTCTTTGTTTGTTTTCAATTTATGTAAAGGCTCCTGGGAAATAATTACAAAAAACTTGTGGGTACAACACCTAATAGAGAAGGGGAGTCTACTCAAATTAATTTATCAAGTTGGTGTTTTTATTCCTAAACAAAGCAACATCAGATGAAAAAAAGAAGTATATATTTTAAAAAGCCTCAATTGTATTATAATAACAAATTCCACATAGGGGTACACAAAGAACGTACTTCAGATCAATCATATTTGCACATGGAAATTCTTGAAAGCTTCTACTCCAAACAAACTCCTCTTTTTAAATTTTCTTTATTTTATTTTTGCCCCCAAGCTTATCGCTGAGGCTCGCCACCTGTACTACAAATCCACTGCTGCTGGCAGCCATTTTTTCCCTCTATTTCTTTTTCAACAGGGCAGAGAGAAATTGAGAGGGGAGGGGGAGATAGAGAGGGACAGAGAAAGAAAGACACCTGCAGACCTGCTTCACCGCTTGTGAAGAGTCCCTGCTGCAGGTGGGGAGTTGGGGCGCCAAGCTGGGTCCTTGTGCAGATCCTTCCACATATGTGTGCACCACTGCCTGGCCTCCCCAATCTAATATTTTTTAAAGTATTCACAATCATCATTTAGAATCTTGCTAATCTGCCCAAATTAAGTTCTAGGCTCCAGAGCAAGAGATTTGAACCTCTATCTGACACCCAGTCCAGTACATCTTATCCATATACTATTTGGCCTCATATAAAGCAGAAAGTTAGCAGCATCTAGGAAAGTAGCACAGCAATAATGTACAGGATTTGCAGGTATGACGCCATGAATTCCATCCCCTGCACTGCATATGCCAGAGGGATGCTCTGGTGTGCTGTCTCATTAAATACATAACTCTGCAAAAGCAAAGAAGTTGGCTAGTTTAAGTATACTGGGAATCTTAATTCTGTAGGGATGTAAGGTAACAAAATAACTCATTTTTGAAAAAAAAAAGGATGAGAAATTGAGTATTTAAAAAAATAAACGGTAGGGAAGCATTTTTATGTCTCATATTTGTTTATCTTTTAGCTTAAAACATTTAAAATAATATATACATATATATTGTTTATTCGACAGAGACAGAAAGAAATCAAACAAGAAAGGGAAGATAGAGAGAGAAAGAAAAGCTTCTTCCTATAGGTGGGGGCCAGGGGCTTGAACCTGGGTCCTTGAGCATTGTAACATGTGCACTCAATCATGTGAGCCACTGCCCATACCCAACTTAAAACATTTTAAAACTGGCAAAAGTTGTTCATAAATGCAATAGCTGTTTAGTATTGTTAGGAATTTTCAGTTGTGTAGCTTAGATTATTCCCTCTTCCTCCTATATAACTTGAAAAATGCCAGAGATAAATCTTAGGTCTCTTGGCCACTTAGAGAGTCTACTTCAAGCTCACTTCATGTGGAAATGGCATAAATTTACCTCACAGGTGAATAAAATGATGGATATAGCTAAGGAAGGAACACTCAATACAAATTCTCCTGGACCAGTCACTTTGGGAATATTCCATGTAAAGACGTATTGTGCAGTAAGATTTAGAGACAATTTCATATACCAAAGACAGAGAAATGCAAATGCAGACAACAATGAGAGACCATTTCACTCCTGTGAGAATATCATACATCAGAAAGGAGAGTAAACAATAAAGACTAGACAGGTTGTGGGGGTAAAGGAACCCTCCTAAAACTCTGGGAGGGGGGAGTCGGGCTGTAGCGCAGCAGGTTAAGCACAGGTGGCGCTAAGCACAAGGACCCGCATAAGGATCCTGGTTCAAGCCCTGGCTCCCCACCTGCAGGGGTGTCGCTTCACAAGCGGTGAAACAGGTCTTGCAGGTGTCTTATCTTTCTCTCCCTCTCTCTGTCTTCCCCCTCCCCTCTCCATTTCTCTCTGTCCTATCCAACAACAATGACAACAATAATAACTACAACAATAAAACAACAAGGGCAACAAAAGGGAATAAATAAAAATAAATATAAAAAAATATTTAAAAAAAAACTCTGGGAGGGAATTAGATTGGTCCAATGCATGTGAAGAGCTCTCAAAAAGCTAGAAATGGATCTACCCTATGACCCAACAATTCCTTTCCAGGGAATATATCCTAAGGACAAAAACACACTCATCCAAAAATATCTGTATCCTAGCAGTACAATTTGTAATACTCACAGCCTAGAAGCAACCTAGGTGTCCAACAACAGTTGAGTGACTGAGAAAGTTGTGATATATACATATACACACACATAATGGAATAATACTCAGCTATTAAAAATGATGAATTCACCTTCTTCATCTCATCTTGGATGGAGCTTGAAGGAATCATAGTAGGTGAGATAAGCCAGAAAGAGAAGGATGAATATGGGATGATCTTGCTCATGTACATAAATTAAGAAATAAGAGAGAATGCGGAAACACAAAGCAGAACTTGGACTGAGCTTGTTGTATTGCACCAAAGTAAAAGACTTGGGTGGTGATGGGTATTTGAGGTTACCATGCCTGATGACTGAGGAGGACCTGGGCTGGAAGTGACAGTATTTTACAGAAAACTGAGAAATTTTATACAGGTACCAACAACTATATTTATTGTTAAGACATTAATACCCCCAATAAAAAATAAAAACAAATAAATTACCAATTATGTATCAAAAATTCTTGCTTTGTTAAAATCTATTGTAATTACGAATAGCAAGTGTAGAAGAAAGGAGAGAGAGGAAGGAAGAGAGGGTGAGAAAGGGGGTGAGAAAGAGAGTGGGTGTGTGTGTTTTGGTAGTGCCAGGAACTTGTGGAATGGTGTTCCCGTTTTTTTCTTTCTTCTTCTTCTTTTTTTTATTTTAGAGAGCAAGAGACAGAGAATGAGAGAAACTTCGTATTACTGCCCCGCCATAGATGGAGATTGCCCTAGTGCTTTCCTAGTACTGTGGTGCCTGGCGCTCAAACCTGGGGCCTCATGCTTGGTAAGGCATGTACTCTATTAGGTGAGTGACCCTCTAATCCCAAGAACTACAATTTTGAACAGTAAGACAGAAATAAGGGAGAAGAGGAAGAAAGTGAGAGAGAAAGGCAGGAGAAAAGGAGAAAGGTGAGGAGGTAGCAAAGAAAGAAAGACTAAAACAGTTTGTAATTGAAAATAAATCCCTTTGCACAAACAGCTCTTGGATGTCATTAAAAAGTTGTAGGCAAGAATGCTAAACAAAAGGGATGCTTCTGCACTGCTGGTGAGAATGTAAATTTGTCCAACACGTGTGGAAAATAGGTTGGCGGTTTCCAGAACACTAGAAATGGACCTGTCCTCTAAGCCTTCAAATTCTCTCCTGGGTTTTTACACAAAGAAAACTAAAACACCTATCACAGGAGATCTATGTACACTGATCTTCAAAACAACCCAATCTGTAATAGCCAAAACTTGGAAGTAACCCAGATGTTCAATGATAGATGAGTGGCTAAGAAAACTGTGGCACCTTTACACAATGGAATACGACTCAGCTGTTAAAATTGATGGAGTCATCACCCTTGCTTCATCTTGGATGGAAACTGAAAGATGTCACATTAAGTAAAATAAGCCAAAAAGAGAACAAATACCAAATGATCTCACACATAGGTAGAACTTAATAAATAAGGACTGGGAGGGAGAAGACAAAATGAAATGTGGACTGGGCAAAGTCCACATATATTGACTGCATCAAAGCAACTGACTTTGGAGGGATGCATTGGATCGACCTTCTCGTGGTGCATCCCGTGAGTACCCATTCATTGGGGAACCTGACGATCCTTCCTAGCCGACTGAATCCACATGGATCCCAGTCACTTTCAAAGCCAGCAACAAGCAGCTCCTGACAGCTTTCAACCTGACCTGTTGACTGGCTACGGAAGAAGGGCAAACGCTAGAAGAAGAAGACTGACTTTGGAAAAGAGGGAGTGGGAGGGGCTGAAGAGAACCTTAGGGTCCTGGTGCATAATGATGTAAAAAGGCTACATTCTGGGTGAGAGTGCTCTGAAGAGAACTTGCACAGGGAGATGACAAACTGTACCCATCTGTCAATGGTTGCACTGCCAACTATTAGCCTCCCAATCTGAGGAGCAAGCTGATATCCAGAATGTAAATGGGTATCCTCTTGTATCTGAAATAGAACTTGGAACTCAGTAGATGACTGCCTTTTAGAAGCACTGTAAAACATCTGACAGATAGAAAGAAGCTCTGATTCAGAATCTTTTTCCATTCTCTATCCCTCAACATATATACCAAAAATGGGGACACAAGTCACTCATGAGAAGAGCAGATATTTACAAAGGTTATGCTCTATTCCATCTTCATGTATGTCACATGTATACTCTTGTTCGGGTAGGGTCTGCCCAAAGGAGAATTGTAAGCCAGGTACAATGTAGGCACTTAGGTTTCTCCCTGATCTGTAACTTCTCTGGTCCACTATTCTGAAAGAGGCCTTCTCATGTCTAATTAACCAAGAGCTATTCTGAAGAAGGAATCACATCCATCACTCCTTGGGCACATAACACTTTAGACTTCAGCATTATCACTTACTGTCCAGTAATATGCTGACAAACCTCTTGAAATCCCTGGCCCAGATATCTATTCATTCTCATGGAGAAATATTTCCTGTGCATATTCAAATATAGTTTATTTAAAAAAAATTTTCTGGTTTGTATATGCTTTTCAATTTTCCAACTTAAACTGGAAAACCAAGGAAAATTTTGTGAATAAGTTATAAACAAACATTGTAGATAATCATAAAGTTAAATATGTCAGATCACTTTATTTTTCATTAAAAGTAGTTTATTGCAGTTGGGGAGTGGTGCATCTGGTAAAATGCACAAGATACAATGTGCAAGGACCCTGGTTTGATCCCCTGCTCCCCACCTGCAGGGGGAAGCTTTGTGAGTGATGAAGAAGTGCTACAGGTGTCTCTCTCTCTCTCTCTCTCTCTCTCTTCCTCTCTCTTGTACTCTTTCTCCTCGTTCTTTCCTTATTTCTATCTTTAAGGTAATAAAAAAAATGGCCACCACCAGGAGCAGTAGATTCATTACTGCAGGCACCAAGCCCCAGCAATAACCTTGATAGAAAAAAAAAAAAAAAACCTAAAAAACTAGTTTGTAAATTTAGGACTTAAAGACAATAGAAGATCATGTGTAGCCAAATAAAGTTTATCATAATCACTTATTACAGCAAATAGATTAAAGAATAGCACGCTGTTCAAGAAAGCTTTCTACCATATTCTGGGCCATTTGCTTTCCTTCTGTAATGGGTGGTGTTATCTCTACAAAGTCTATACCTAGCTAGAACCTTAAAATGTGACCTCATTTGGAAATCAGGTCTTTGCAAATGTCATAATTAAGATGATGCTATACTTGGTGAGGGTGAGTCCTAAATCCAATAACCAGTGTCCTGATAAGATGAATAGTAAAATGAGGAAAAGAGACACAGAGAGAACCCCAGAATGTGAAGAGAAAGGTAGAGACTGGAGTGAAACAGAATCAAAGACTATCTGAAGCTCTCAAAGCTGAAAGAGGAAAGGAAGGACTTTTCTCTAGAATTTTCAGAGAAATTTTGGTCTTGGTGACACCCTGACTTCAAATGCACAGCCTCCAGAATTGTGAAGAAGCACATTTATAATAGCTGGAGGGAATTAATGACAGCCTCACAGAACTACAAAAAAAATAATAATAATAAAGGCAAAGAAGAATTATTTATTTTTAAAGCCACTACCAGTATTTTGCTTTTTGTTTTGCTTCCATCTATCCTTTAGTGACTTAACGCCAAAATTTGAACTAAAGGAATTGGGCGGTAGCGCAGAAGGTTAAGCGCACATGGCAAAAAGCACAAGGACAGGCGTAAGCAACCCGGTTCGATCCCTCAGCTCCCCACCTGCAGGGGTGGGGGGTCACTTCACAGGCGGTGAAGCAGGTTTGCAGGTGTCTATCTTTCTCTCCCCCTCTCTATCTTCCCCTCCTCTTCTATTTTCTCTCTGTCCTATCCAACAATGATGACAATGATAACAACAATAAAACAAGGGCAACAAAAGGGAATAAGTAAATAAATATTTTTTTAAAATTGAACTAAGCCATCACCCAACAGCCTATTACTCTTGCTAACAATGATAACAGTATTTCAGTTTCAATCTTCAGTGATGAATTAACTTTGTCTATGTTCAGTATAGTTTAATAAAGAAATGAAACCAGATCTAAATAAGTAATAGGACAAAATATTCTCAATAAAATTTTTAATAAAACATTTTTTTTACAATGAACAGCTCAATGTTTACTGAAGTGGTGTAAGGACTACAGTATTATAGGAATTGTTGTTTCATTTACTTTCCACTGTGCTACGCATCCATAAGTAGATTTCTTATATTGCAATTGTTATCAAGCACACAACCGGCACACGATCAATTAAATTCACCTAAATTTTCTAGCATAGTATTATTATACATAGCTGGAAAAGGAGATTTTTAAGCCTCTAAGACTGGGGGAAAAAAAGTAAAAGGGATGCCCCCCCAAAATAAAAATACCTGAGTGTTTTTTGTAATTTGTATTAAACCACTATATATAATCATTTTACTACATACCAGCTCTTCAAGGCGTAACTATTATAAAATAACTTTAATGGGTTATACAAATACCCTATTCAAGTCTCCTAAGAGTTAGTTATTCAGCAATATGTTCTTTCCCTTTCCCACCCTCCAAAAGTCCTTAGTGTCATTACCAGGGAGCTTCTATCTCTAAGATATACCAAAGGATCTTTAAAGATGAAAAATTAGTTATTTCAGGAAATAAGTATCAAAAAATTATACATGCTTAGACAGGCAATACTGAGTAGGGGAGAGTAGATTTTAAAAGTTTTTAATTGAACAAATGAAATTATACTGGGGCATACCTAAACTTCCTATCTTCCTCATGCCTTTAGACCCCTAATTTTATTTGCTCTATTCCTATCTTTGGGTTTCTGTTTATTAAACAATTTGCTTGACCTTCTATCTTACTGCCTTCTAGTCACCAAGTTACAGATTCTACTATGATTCCATCTTGACTTCCCAAGGGCAGACAGACTCACTAATGTATTCCAAAGTCTCACCTCTCCAGAGCCCTACCCCACTAGGGGAAGACAGAAACAGGCTGGGGTTGTGGATCAACCTGCTGATGCCCATATCCAGTAAAGAAGCAACTACAGAAGCCAGAACTCCACCTTCTGTATCCCAAAAAGAATTCTGGCCCAAATTCCAATGAGGTAAAGAACAGGGAAGTTTCCAATGGAGGAGATGGGACACAGAACTCTGGTAGTGGGAACTCTGTGGAATTATACCCCTGTTATCTTACAGTCTTGCAAATCATCATTAAATCACTAATAAATATTAAAAGTATATATGCTGGGTCCAGGAATTAGTTCACCAGGTACAGCACACTTTACCATGTGAGAGGACATGGGTTCAATCCCACACTATTACATGGTAGTCTCTGTATTTGGAAAGCTTCATAAATGGTGGTGGTGTTTCTCCTTTTTTTATTCCCTTCTCTCCTCTACCTAACTCTGTCTCTACCTCTTTATCCATTTCTCCTTGTCTGTCTCTTGCCCTCTACCCAAAAAGGATTCTGTAGGGGACAGTGGAATCGCAAAGTAGGAAGCCTCAGCAATAACCCTGGTAGAGTGTGCACACACATACACGTGCACCCAATCTATTTCTATATACCTATATATTAGTATATGATTACATTAACATGTATATGCACATACACCTTCCTTATAGCATAGCAACATCAAATGATTGAAATATATTAAGGGGAGTCAGGCGGTAGTGCAGCAGGTTAAGCGCAGGTGGTGCAAAGTGCAAGGACCAGCATAAAGATGTTCCATGCTGGCTCCCCACCTGCAGGGGAGTCGCTTCACAGGCGGTGAAGCAGGTCTGCAGGTGTCTATCTTTCTCTCCCCGTCTCTGTCTTCCCCTCCTCTCTCCTTTTCTCTCTGTGCTAGCTAACAATGATGATATCAATAGCAACAACAATAATAACTACAACAATAAAATAAGGGCAACAAAAGGAAGTAAATAAATATCTTTTTGAAAAAAAAAGAAATATATTAAGGTAAAAACTAGTACAACGGAACTACAGTTCTCTAATAGAATCTGAGAGTATATATTTCTCTGAAATAGTTATTCTGCAGTATGAAAAATCAAAATGTCTTTATTCTATAATTTTGTTGCTATTGGAGAACAAAACAATGTAGAAAGACATAGTATGCTGCAGTATTCAGCATAAGCCCAGGTCACACTTTAGTACATTCAATATATTTTAAGATAGAATGAACTCTAGAATTTTCTTTAAAAAGTTTTAAACCTGCAAACTTATATTAATATCATGGCTTCTTTGAATCAAAAATGAATATTTCATATTTTGGAGAAACTCATTATTTTGTGATCACAGTATTTCTAGCTTTTATCCTTTGAACTGTGAGGGAAACATCTCTAAATTTAAAGGTTAATGACTCACTGACAATTATAAATGTTTATAAAAGTATGGCAATTTCTCGGTCTATTTAAGAACACTTATCTCTTAATGTTTTATTAATAATAGTAAGAGCCTTTGTAACATTTAGTGAATAATCTTTTTAGGGAAAAGGAATTTACTGAATTACAAAAATAAGAGATATGGGGACTAACGTATTACACCAACTGTATCATTCTATTCTACTAAAAAAAATAATACATTGACAACAAAGGCAATGACTAAAATTCTCACAAAGCAACATTTAAATAAAATAATGAATCATTATACAGTTTTTGCAATGGTTTCACATAAGTTTTACTTATATGGCTTTTTCAATGTATTTTCATAGAATCAGAGTAATGCATGAAGTTTTTTTCTTTTGTTTTTTTTATCAGCAAAACAATCACTATTTTTTTTTTATCATTCTGAGAACATCATACATGTATGCTCCAAGCCTACATTTTTTATTTCATTTCATTTACTTCTACTAGGGTTATATCTGGGATCATGCTCCTGTAGGATTAAACCACTCCAGTAGATTTTTTTTTTTTTTAGATAGAGAGTGACAGAGAAAGAGAAGGAGAGGTACTACAGCACAGCTCCATCCACTGTGAAGCTTCCTCTATGCAGATGCTCCCATGAGGTAGCCATGTGCTTAAATAAAGTGTACACTGGACAAGGTGAGCTATCTCCCAGTCCACAGTTCTTTTTCATTTTAGATAAAGAGAGAAAGATACCACTGCACCGGTTCACCATCTATAGAGCTTCCCAGGCGCCATGGTGTGGGAGCTTGAACCTCATAGGGCATATGCTCTAACAGATAAGTTATCTTCTAGCCCCAATTAGTGCAACTTAAATGCATATATAGGCATTGCTTGAATAGAGAACTAGAAGCCTCTTAAAATTTCCATTTCACTACCTATTTAAACAATTTGAAAAAAAAAAAAATGTAAGTGGTATCGGAACTTTTCGTTAGTCATTTCTCAAACACCAAGACTTGAAAACTTCCTCTTGTTAGTCATCAAAACACTTCTCTTCTTTTCTGAATAGAAGTGTCTTTGAGGAGGAGTTGGGAAAAAGAAAGACAAGCAAATAAGCAACCCCCCAAATACAATGACATATAGTCTCTGAGTTAAGTTTGTCATTCAACAACAAAAGGGCAAGAGAATGACTAATTTATCCAGTTATATCTGTATGTGAATGTAACCTGTTAAGAGCTCAGAGGAAGCGGCAATGAGCAAGATAAAAGGCAGTTTGCATTTGCTGGAAGAAATAAATTGAGAAGTTAAAAGTTGATTGGGAAGAAAAAAGTTACATTAACAGCAATAACCCACATAATGGCTTAGCATGTCATAGTCAAAAGAACATTAAATTTAGAGTCAGCTACAAGTTTTAGTCCTGAATCAGACTTATTATCTACATAAACTCAAAAACATCACTGAGTATTTTTGTGTCATTCCATCCAACAAGTATAAATTGAGTAAACTCTTCTAGGTGTCGGGGTTATCCAAGTGAAATTCCTGTCTTCTGGAATGCTATGCTGATGAATGGTGGCATTAAAAAACCACCAGAGGAAGCTATGAATTGAAAATAAGACTGGGAGGGGCCGGGCAGTTAAACATACATAGTACAAAGTTCAAGGATCCTGGTTCGAGCCCCAACTCCCCACCTGCAGGGGGATTGCTCCGCAAGCACTGAAGCAGGTCTGCAGGTATCTTTCTCTTTTTCTATCTCCCCTCCCCTCTCAATTTCTCTCTTTCCTACCCAATTAAAAAAAGGGGGGATGGCCACCAGGAGCAGTGGATTCATAGTGCTGGCACTGAGCCCCAGTGATAACCCTGGAGGAAAAAAAAAACACATGAGGCTAGGAAAGTTCATTACTGGATTCTCTATTTCTAATATTTCCCTTTCATAATTCACCCATGAGAAAGATTCCCCACCCCCACACAAGGTCAGTATGTTCAATGAATATCTAAACCCTTGTATTTAAAATTTGAGAGTCATCCTTGTCCCAGCTACAACCAAATTTTCCAGCCTCATATTCCTAAATTCTCTTCTAAGAATTTCATGCTCCAAGTAGGTTTATATTTTCTCAAAGATACCTCACACAATCCAAATTTTAAAACCTTGTTCATTATCTCTCTCTGGAATGTCTTCTCAATATCATCTGTCCATCAGACTTTGACTTTCTCCATCAGGTTCAAGTGGTTTATTGACCTGACACTGATATTTTGAGCATGAGAAAAATAAACTGAACATAATACACAAGAAAAGAAAATTTGTCATTTTGGATTGAAGTTAAAGTTAAGAAAAGCTTTTATATTGTATATTAAGATATGATTGTGAGGGACCAGGCGGTGGCACACCTGGTTAAGTGCACACATTACAGTGTGCAAGGACCTAGCTTCAAGCCTCTGGTCCCTGTCAGAAGGAGGAAAGCTTCAAAGTGGTGAAGCAAAGCTGCATGTGTTTCTCTGTCTCTTTCCCTCTCTTACCTCCTCCTTCCCTCTCAATTTATCACTCTCCAGTAATATATATATATACTATGTAAATGTGATTGCGCTTGCAATATAATATCTGGCCGTCACAAAAGTCATGCCTTTTTTTTTCTATGGCTGACTATGCAAAAATACGTCATGACTTTTCCAACAACTCAAGAGGTAGCTCAAAAACCATATGGGTAGGGAGCCCGGCGGTGGTGCAGCGGGCGTGTTAAGCACACATGGCACAATGCGCAAGGGCCAGGGTAAAGATCCCAGTTCAAGCCCCTGGCTCCCCACCTACATGGGGTTCACTTCACAGGCGGTGAAGCAGGTCTGCAGGTGTCTATCTTCTTTTCCTCTCTCTGTCTTCCCCTCCTCTCTCCATTTCTCTGTCCTATCCTCCAACAACGACAGCAATAACAACAACAATAATAAATACATCAATGACAATAAACAACAAGGGCAACAAAAGGGGGAAAATAAAAATAAATAAAAAACAAAATCAAATAAAAACAATATGGCTTGCAGAATCAGCACTATATGATTACTGGCCATATAAATAAGTACTTAGGTGTGCACATGCATATAGAATGCATACATACATATACAGAGAGAGAAAATTGGGAAGAAATTAGTCTATACAGTCTCATTTTATATGGTTGTTACTAGGATTACAAAGAGTATACCCAGTGGCACATAGTAAGTTTCTAACATATGTTGAGTGAATTCATGCTCATGAATTTCTGGACTAATTTTCTGTAAGAAATCAGCAAATTCCTCAAATCAACTGTAGTTAAATATTATATGGTGACTGCTAATTTAATGGACTTAGAAAATTGCTACACTAATCATGATTAAGTACAATGACTTAAACACAATTGCTAAGTGAAGGTGTCATTTTAAAAAGAAATTGGCTTCAACACAAATTGGCTATTTCATGGAAATAAACAGAATGGGTCTACTTCTATACTTAAGAAAGTAGAAGTTGTCTGATAAATAGCATATATAGAAAAGCATCAAAATTTATTGTTTATTTTAGATTCTTTGCTTTATTTAAAATAGGGGGTCGGGAGGTGGCGCAGTGGGTTAAGCGCATGTGGCACAAAGCGCAGGGACTGGCTAAGGATCCCGGTTCCAGCCCCCGGCTCCCCACCTGCAGGGGAGTCGCTTCACAGGCTGTGAAGCAGGTCTGCAGGTGTCTATCTTTCTCGCTCCCCTCAGTCTTCCCCTCCTCTCTCCATTTCTCTCTGTCCTATCGAACAACGAACGACATCAACAACAGCAATAATAGTAACCACAACGAAGCTACAACAACAAGGGCAACAAAAAGGGGGAAAAATGGCCTCCAGGAGCAGTGGATTCATGATGCAGGCACCGAGCCCAGCAATAACCCTGGAGGGAATATATATATATATATATATATATATATATATATATATATATATATATATATATATAGTGGCTAAGTACCACCTCCTCTTCTTCGTTTCCCTTTCATCCTGCCCTTACACTGACAACTACTACTAACTGGTAACTAATACATATTCGTCTCTGAACTTGAACTTTAATAAATTACTGGCTACTTCTGTTTATCACTTCAGTTGTTTAGACTACTGTTGTTAAAATTCGGAGGCTCCAGCTGGCTGGGCTAGCTTCACAGGCGGGTAACAGAGACTCGAGGACACACGGCTGGGCAGGGAAGATGTATTTCTTTATTCAGGAACAACAATTTATAAACTAAGACAAACTAATCACCAAACAGAACTCTCCTGCCTCCTTCCCCGGCAGCGGCGCCAAGCACTCTCCAACTCTGGAACTCTGGAACTCTCTCTGGGTTCCTTGGGGCGGGGACAAGCGAGCCTTCGAAAACTAGCAGGACTGAACCAATTTTCTTGGCAGGAGGAGAGCATACAACAGACTACAATCGGCCAAGTTTATTTTGGTGGCTGACATATACTTGAGCAGTTGGAATCAGTCTCAGACATTGGATTTCATCATAATGTATAATGATTGATTAAATCATTCAAATAAATGTATAACAAGAATTCCCCTAAACAGAATAGAGATGTCTAATATACACAGAATAGAGAAGTCTAATATACACAGAAATTTAATTGTATTGAATTAAATAAAAAATAATTCAACAGATGGTCTAAAATTAAACTGAATTAATTTTTTAAGGTATTCTTTCCTAAAATCAGGTTAGTAATATATCGATCTATAACTATATCACAGCCTAGAACTCGTTATCTCAGTCTGAGAGTGTTTTGTTTCCATCTCCATACTAGAGAGACTAATGAAATTTTCAAGTGGTCTCCTTTCAATGAGGCGCTGCATTAGAGTTTAAAGCATATTCTATCTAGACAGATGCAGCTAATGTTGTCATTGCTAATTGAGATATTCCTGGAAATTGAGGTTAGAAAATAATTTCAGAAAATGTACACCAGGAGATTTTTAATGAAAAAAATACATGCAACTTTATTTGTACATAAATATATTCAATACTTTTAAGTCCTAAATATTTTAATTTACCTGTGTTCGGTCTCAGTGGAAGTATAAAAATATTGCTGTAAACTTACAATTCTAATGTCTAGCTCTTAAGAAACTGAAGTATGGCTGAAATAACTATTATTGGTAAATATTTCAATAATCAGGTATTGGGGGTCTGGTGGTAGAACACTTAGTTAAGTGCACATATTAGCATGCTTAAGAACCTAGGTTCGGGGAGTCGGGTGATAGCCAGCAGCTTAAGCGCACTTGGCGCAAAGCACAAGGACTGGCATAAGGATCCCAGTTCGAGCCCCGGCTCCCCACCTCAGGGGAGCTTCAAAAGCAGCGAAGTAGGTCTGCAGGTGTCAATCTCTCCCCCTGTCTTCCCCTCCCCTCTCCATTTCTCTCTGTCCTATCCAACAACAACGACATCAGTAACAACAATAATAACTACAAAAAGGGCACCAAAAGGGAATAAATAAATATTTTTTAAAAACTCCCCCCCAAAAAAAGAACCTGGGTTTGAACCCTCAGGCCCCACCTACAGAAGGAAAGCCTCATGAGCAGTGACACAGTGCTGCAAGTGGGTCTCTTGCTCACTCTCTATTTCCTTCCTTCTCTCTCTCTCTCTGTCTCTCTCCCCTCTCTCTCTCGCACTTCAAATCCTTCTCCTTTCCCTCCAACTCCTTCTCGAAATTTCAGTCATCTCAAAGTTAAAAAGTCTTTATAAGGGAGTCGGGCTGTAGCGCAGCGGGCTAAGCGCAGGTGGCGCAAAGCAAAGACCGGCATAAGGATCCCGGTTCGAACCCCGGCTCCCCACCTGCAGGGGAGTCACTTCACAGGCGGTGAAGCAGGTCTGCAGGTGTCTATCTTTCTCTCCCCCTCTCTGTCTTCCCCTCCTCTCTCCATTTCTCTGTCCTATCCAACAACGACAACAATAATAACTACAACAATAAAACAAGGGCAACAAAAGGGAAAAAATAAATTAAATAAATATTTTTAAAAAGTCTTTATAAAAAAATTAATAAATAAAATTAAATCAGGTGTTTTTACTGACATCTGACCATGAAAGCAAATGACTTTTTTTTCCCGACTGATGAAAGACATAGCACCTCAAATCCTAAATTCTTATCTTGAAGGATAAAAGTAAAGATTGGACTAAGCTTTCTGGCTGGAATGTAATATGCATTAAATTCAAATATACTTTAAGTAAATCAAGAGTATTATCATATACTGACAGGCTTTTGTTCTTTACAAAAAGATTGAGAATCACTGAAAATTTTAAAAAACCTATACAATAAAAATAACTGTAAAATTTCAGTTTCTAAATCTCTAAATTCAATTGTTCTTCCCATTAATTATATTATTCGGGTTATATCCTGCCTTCTGACAAGTTAAAGGGAGTTTACAGTATTGTCAACTTCGCTCAAAATCTCTAGAATTCATCTAAGTGAGAATTATCACAGTTATTTTTCAAATAGCATAGACACCCCCTTTTAAAAAGGCCTCACAATGTATTTAACTGTAGCGAACATTCTCTCTCTCTGCATACAATCTAATTTTCTGAAATAGACAAAAGTTATTCAAGCTTGTGAAGGGAGAGAAATAATTAAACTAGTTAAATTGGTATTTGATGGAAAATAAGACACACCTATAGAACAAGAACTATTTTCATCTGTGTCATGCAAATTAACTCAATTTCAAAAGTCTGTTGAAGAAAAGGTTAAGCTACTAGGATGGAGTATGCGTATAATATTCATCAAATTGCTTTTCAGAATTTCCACTGCAACCTAAGTATGTTCCCAGCGCATGAACCAACTGTTCTGGAAGCTGGTAAGAAAACTCCTTCCCTGGAGTTCCTCTGATGAGTGGGATTTACTTTCTGGTTGCTTGGACAAAATCAGTTATACTTTTTGTAAAGCTCACTTCTAGCCCCAACTTCCCTAACCAGTGACACTTTCACAAACAGAGAGAGAGAAAGAAGAAAGCAAATACATGCACAAAAGCAACACATGTACATAATATGTTAAGCCAGCAGAACAAAATATAAAAAAATTTTATATTTTATTATGAATGGTAAATTTTACTAGTTTTCAGTTTGATTTTTTTTTTCCCCCAGGAACTCTGAATTAAGAAGTCATTTGGGCCTGGTGGTGGCACACCTGGTTGAGCACACATATTACAATGCACAAGGACCCAGGTTCGAGCCTTCGATCCCCACCTACGGGGGAAAGCTTCATGAGTGGTGAAGAAGGGCTGCAGGTGTCTCTGTCTCTCTCTCCCTCTCTATCAACCTTTCCCTCTTGATTTCTGGTTGTCTCTATCCAATAAATAAAGATATTATTCTTTTAAAAAAAGAAATAACTCTTAAAAACTTAAAAAAAAAAAAAAAGAAGCCATTTATGGGGATGGGCGGGTTAAGCGTACGTGGCACAAAGCACAAGAACTGGCGTAAGAATCCCGGTTCGAGCCCCCAGCTCCCCACCGGCAGGAGGGTCACTTCACAAGTGGTGAAGCAGGTCTGCATGTGTCCATCTTTCTCTCCCTCTCTCTGTCTTCCCCTCCTCTCTCCATTTCTCTGGCCTATCCAAAAATGACAGCAATAACAACAGCAATAATAATAACAACAGGGCAACAAAGGGGAAAAAATAGCCTCCAGGAGCAATGGATTCGAAGTGCAGGCACCAAGCCCTAGCAATAATCCTGGAGACTAAAAAAATAGAAGAATCCCTCTTTTTATAGGCATGATTGAGAAGTCATGTGACTTTTCCAAAAGCCATTCCTGTTAGTAGTTTACACATCAATTTACTTGACTTCACAAGTGATTTTTTTCATCTTTTATTTTTAATAGTGATATAATAATGGTTTACAAGGTTATTAGATTACAGAGGATTAATTCCATACCAAACCCACCACCAAAGTTTTCTGTCCTCTGCTCACCGATAACCTGAATAAGCAGAAGTTCTTATCAGACCAAAACTATTTTTGAAAGACCACCAATAGGTTTGCTTTGGGCACAATGGAGTAAGCAAAACACAATTTATCATCTTGCTAGGTTCAGTAGATACCATTTTGATGTGTTAATAGCCTTTAATAGTGAAGGCATTAGCCATCAATTAAATAAACAAACCATTAAATAGGGACTAGAAGTGTCAATAAAGACATAATCTACTAATTTTCTAATCAATGATGCTAAACATTGCTGGATATTAATCAAGGACTGGACATTAGCCAGAGCAGAGGGTCATTTATGATAATGGCTCACTAGAAAAAAAAATCAAAATAGGAGTAAAAACTAAAACAGTACAATAGAAAAAACATATATCAACTATAATAGTACATGCTAATAAATGATTTGCCTTGGAAATATGAAAATATCTGTGCAGCACTACATGGATACAATATTTATGAAAGGTTGTACACTGGCATATTTCTAATTTACTGTAGTAGAGAATTTACATGTAATGCAAAACTATGACTAAAGTTAAAACAAAACCTAATTTGGCACTTACAATGAGGCAGAATTTAGTCATGAAGAATGATATACATTTGAAATAAGGACCAACCTGATTTAATGAATAGCTGAATAACCATCTGTAAATTATTTTTTGTCTCCATTTTCTCATCTATAAAATAGGAAATAAGACTGTTTCATAAAACAAATGCTATAATTTAGTGTCTTTAGCATGTCAAAATAATTTTTAATGCAAAAAGTGGGCAGGGTGTCACAGACTTGAAGTATAATTCCCTCTTAATACAGGGAATATGGTACTCTACTGTCATTCCTACGGACAGCAGAGCTAATGTGTAAGCTTAATTTACTTAACTCTTCTATGAGTAGTTTCTCATTTACAAAACTGGAGATTATATAGGACCAAATGGTGGCACACTGGGTTGAACACACATTAATATGCACAATATCCTAGGTTCAAGGCTCCAGACCCCACCTGCAGCTTCATGAATGGTGAAGCAGTGTTGCAGGTATTTCTCCTCTTTCTCCCCTTCTCCCAATTTCTGTCTGTTCTAGTAAGTAAAATTAAAAAATATATATATATTTTTGAAATGCAGATTAAATTTATTTAATCCAGGAGTTGTTCTGAAGATGACAGAAACCACACAGAGGCTAGCAATTTGCAAATACTTAATAAATGTTAGCTATTACAGGCAGTGGTTTTTCATGAATAAAATCTGAGTAAGAAATCTTGAAGGTTCTCGAGTCCTGAAAATCTCTTACCCTACTCACGTTCACAAGTAAAGTTAGTAAAATTGGTTTTAAATTTTTGTGTGAGATTTTTGTTCTTATTTTTAAAATTATTTATTTATTTAT
The DNA here is from genome assembly GCF_950295315.1 of Erinaceus europaeus. Classification (NCBI taxonomy): domain Eukaryota; kingdom Metazoa; phylum Chordata; class Mammalia; order Eulipotyphla; family Erinaceidae; genus Erinaceus; species Erinaceus europaeus. The sequence continues at coordinate 105,988,470 of NC_080163.1, read as the reverse complement.
TCCTTTTGTTGCCCTTTTTTTTCCTTTACTCTTATAGTTATTATTGTTGTCGTTGTTGGATAGGACAGAGAGAAATGGAGAGAAGAGGGGAAGACAGAGAGAGGGAGAGAAAGGCAGACACTGCTTTACCACCTGTGAAGCGACTCCCCTGCAGGTGGGAAGCCAGGGGCTCAAACCAGGATCCTTCCGCTGGTCCTTGCACTTTGCGCCACATGTGCTTAACCGCTGTGCTACCGCCCGACTCCCAAGATTTTTGTTCTTAAGGTAGCTGAGGCTGGTGTAGAAGACTAGAAATAATGAGCAGTTCTTTATCTGTTCTACACTATCCACAAAATTTCTGGTGACAACAAAAGTTTTCCTGCACTAGTACTGCTCACCTCTTAAGCTTCTGGTAACAAAATCGGTTCTGGCTCAAACTAACATATCACTCCTATTCTAGTCACCAAAAAAAAGAGCCTCACTACATGGGATGCTTACCAGTTAAATTACAATCACAATATTTTTGCCAATGGATTTTAAATGCATATTTGCATTTCAGTGCAATTTTTTTGTCATACTCAAATTTATTGTCACGGTTTATTGAACTACTGGGGTCTTTTTAAAGTCCTTATTTGCGGATTAAGATTTTGCTTCTGCCCTAACACCTAATTGGAATTCTGACCCCAAATATCTAAGCTGACCAGAAATGCAGTGCGAGAGAGAGATGAGGCAAAAAAAAAAAAAAAAAAAAAAAAGGCTTCAGAGGATGTGAAGCACAAGGATCCTGGTTTGAGCCACTGGCTCCCCACCTGCAGGGGGGGAATCTCTTCACAGATGGTGAAGCAGGTCTGCAGCTGTCTTTCTCTCCCCCTCTCTGTCTTCCCCTCCTCTCTCATTGTCTTTCTGTCCTATGCAGCAACAACAATGGGAAACTTTTTTTTTTATAAAAAAGGCTTCAGAGAGGCAAAATCTAATAAAATTAGCGAGAAGAGTCTCTATTTTCTTCTTTTTCATAATTTTTTAAATAATTTATTTATTCATGAGAAAGATAGGAAGAGAGAGAGAGAAGACTAGATATCACTCTGGTACATGTGCTGCCGGGGATTAAATTCAGGACCTCATGATCGAGAATCCAATACTTTATCCACTATGCCACCTCCAGATCAGAAGTCTCTATTTTCTTATGTAAAAATTTACAATGTGGGAGTCCGGCGGTACTGCAGTGGGTTAAGCGCATGTGGCGCAAAGCACATGGCCGGGCAGAAGGATCCCGGTTGGAGCCGCCGGTTCCCCACCTGCAGGGGAGTCACTTCGCAGGCGGTGAAGCAGGTCTGCAGGTGTCTATCTTTCTCTCCCCTGTCTTCCTCTCCTCTCTCCATTTCTCTCTGTCCTATTTAACAACCACGACATCAATAACAACAACAATAATATCTACAACAACAATAAAAAAACAACAGGGGCAATAAAAAGGGAAAATAAATAAAATTAAATTAAAATAAATTTATTTAAAAAAATTTACAATGAGAAGAAATCCCTGTTTCTGCATGACAATGGAAGAAAATGAAAGTGTCTTTTAAAAAAATTACCTGTACTTGAACTGCATGGTAAATTTAAAATGCATATAAGGAGTGTGAGATTTACAAGTTGAATCATATTTGGTCCAACACTCAGAGCACTGAATCCCCATGTAACCTTGAATTTACTTAACCTCACTATGTAATAATTTTCCTACCAGTAAACTGGAGAAATTCCTTTTGAACGAGAAGTTGTGAAAATGAAATGAAGTGATAGATACAAGGCAATCTGCATTTTTTTTTTCCCTCCAGGGTTATTGCTGGGCTCGGTGCCTGCACCATGAATCCACCGCTCCTGGAGGCCATTTTTTCCCCTTTTTGTTGCCCTTGTTGTTGTAGCCTTATGGTTATTATTATTGCCATTGTTGATGTTGTTCGTTGTTGGATAGGACAGAGAAAAATGGAGAGAGGAGGGGAAGACAGAGAGGGGGAGAGAAAGATAGACACCTGCAGACCTGCTTCACCGCCTGTGAAGCGACTCCCCTGCAGGTTGGGGGTTGCGGGCTCGAACCGGGATCCTTACGCCAGTCCCTGCGCTTTGTGCCACATGCGCTTAACCCACTGCGCCACCGCCCGACCCCCTGGCAATTTGCATTTTAAGGGTTCACAATGATAGATAATCATAATAACGATTCTTATCATATGGGCCCTTTACCACTGGGGTTGTTTAGCCCTCAATAACTCCTGAGTACATGATTATATTGCACCAGGACAATACTACAGATGATGTTCATGATGATCTGCATTATCCAGAAGTTCAATTATATTTAATAAACTTCTTCAATAAGCATTAAACACACATTTATTAAAGCTACTATTTTCTTTTTCTTTTCTTTCTTTTTTTTTTTCCCCTCCTCCAGGGTTATTGCTGGGCTCGGTGCCTGCACCATGAATCCACCGCTCCTGGAGGCCATTTTCCCCCCCTTTTGTTGCCCTTGTTGTAGCTTCATTGTGGTTATTATTATTGCCCTTGTTGACGCAATTCGTTGTTGGATAGGACAGAGAGAAATGGAGAGAGGAGGGGAAGACAGAGAGAGAGGGGAGAGAAAGACACCTGCAGACCTGCTTCACCGCCCGTGAAGCGACTCCCCTGCAGGTGGGGAGCGGGGGGCTCGAACCGGGATCCTTACGCCGGTCCCTGCGCTTTGCGCCACATGCGCTAACCCACTGCGCCACCGCCCGACCCCCTTTCTTTTCTTTCTGACTCCAGGATTATCGATGAGGCTTGGCACCGGCCCTAATAAATCCACAAATTACTACTCCCAGTGGCTCTTTCTTTCCTTTCCTTTTCTTTTCTTTCTTTTTTCTTCATTTTCATTCAGTAGGACAGAGAACAGAGAGAAACTGAGAGGGGAGGGGAAGATAAAGAGGGAAAGAGAAAGACACTTGCAGCCCTGCTTTACCACTTGTGAAGTGTCCCCACTGCAGGTGGGGAACCAGGGGCTCGAACCCAGATCCTTTAACCCAGGTCCCTGTATGGATCCTTGTGCTTAGTACTATGTGTGCTTAGCCAGGCGCACCACCGCCCAGCCTCTGAAGAGCTACTATTTTTCTCAGCATCATTCTTTGGCACAGGTATGCAAAGATGAATTTTAAAACCCAGTTGTGACCTGAAAGAACTTGTCCCCCTAGTGGGGTAGAGAGAACAGTAAACAAATGGTGATAATATAATGGGCTGAGTGCTGCAAAGGAAACATGTCCCAGGTGTTATGGAAGTAGAGGAGAAGTCACCAGCTCTGCCTAGGGCAATCAGTAAAAGCTTTGGTGAAAACATGCCATGCATGTAGGCTCTTGAAATATTTGTGAGAGGATCAGAAAGAACATCAGTAGTACCAACCACGTAGGTATGTCTAAGCATAGATAGTTGAATGGAAAGGTACAGGATGAAAAGAGAAATGGAACTAGTTAAACAGAAGAAGAAATCTGGACTTCAACTAAAGGATATAATGAAGATTTCACACAGAACTATGATTTCATGTGACAACTGTGATGACAGTAGTAGATGCAGGATTAAAGAACTGATCAAAAATCGGTTGGGAAAGCAGGTTAGAAGGCTAATGAAATAGTCATAGAGATGAAAAGCATCCAAATTTAGATCCTGACAGTGAGCAATGAGCAGGAGGTGGGGGAGACTATACAGTTCATTTTCAAAGTATTTTGTTATAGTATGTTTGTTTCTCAAATAACAAGTCCTTAAAAGAATGAATCCCTTGCAATCAAGAAATTTCAACTCTACTAACAGTTGATCTGGCGACTCAGAGTTCCCCAGATTTGTGTTACATAATTCAGAGTATGATGATAATATGGTATCTCTCCAATCAAGCTTGAGATAATATCTTAGGTATTTTGATAATGAGCCAATATTTTCCTAGGGTTTGATTTGTACTTACTGTGATTAATAGTAATGAGAGAGGAATTCTGTAAGACAGACATAAAACATAAGCAATACTCCAGCAATGTTTGACAGCTTTTCTTAAGAAAACAAAAAAATCTTGTATGCAGCACTTAATTACTTTAACTGGAGTTTCTCAAAAGGTTAGATCTTATACTGGGTTTAATAAAACTCTTCCTATTATTAAGCAATACTTGTTCAAACATTTAAACTAGAATTTCATCTTAATGGAATTAGAATAAAGTACATCACAAGGAAAATATTGGCCATAAAGAAATATAAACTATAAATCTTTGACTTTTTTTAGCCTTTTAAAATAAGTAATGATTCTAAAACAGCAACAAATGAACTACATAAAACTCGAATAACCTTCAAGTAAACATACTTAGACACTTGTTAAAACAAACACTATTCCCACTGCTAAAATTGAGGTTGGCAAGTCTCTCCTCTTAATAGCTTCAAAACAATTTGAAAAGTAGTCGAATAGCAGCTTCTTTGCAAAGACTAATAATCATCATTAAAAGACCCTTAAAAGCAAATGCAGAATGGTCAGTCAGCCTAATCACTTAATTTTTAATGAAGGAACATCTGTATACATACATGTATATCAATAGATGAAATTAGTTTATTAAAGGAAGATCTGTTATCACTGAAAGAGATGGCTTTCATTTTCACCATCACTCTGATACCTACAATCAAAGAAAGTTGAAACTTGAAAACAAAACAGAGGAAATACAATAAAGTGGTATATAAAAATGTGTCATTGATAAAAAAAAGCAGGATAGGTGCTCATAAAATAGTCAGATGGCTTTTTCCACCTACATCAAAGTCACTTTACTGACGATGGGCTCAATAAGATGATAATGCATTTAACCACTTTCCTTGCATCTGACTTTCACCTCACAAATCCAAATGGCCTTGTTTAACTACCCTGGCCTTTCAGCATTTCCCTGAACAAAGATAATTAAGGAGATGTACTAGCCCCTACAATCATAGAAACTGAAAGATAAATAAACTTTTAAGAGCACAACCAGGTATCTATCTACTACTCAGATGGACAACTTTAGGAGAGAAAAGAATGGCTAAAGAATTACAAAGGTTAACAACTGTTAATTTTGTGATATGAGGTGAATTTGTCATTTGAAGATAGAATAAAGTTAGTTCCAGAATATCTAAGTCTCTCAACTGTAAGTCTGTCTACTTAACCTATAATTAAAGACTATGGGGTAGGGGATGCTGTGCAGAAACTAACAAGAGCAAAGCTCATTAAAACTTATACACAGCAGCTAGGCTTTTTAAACACACACAAATACAAATAGGAGAATGTGGTTTTCTATGTTAATTCCGTTAGTCATTCTGGTATGGCCTACAAGCCATTCTGCCTTCTAAATGTGTAAACCAAGTGGAACCCTGGAGTAAACAATTACAATAGTACATGGCTTCCCAAATCCAACTATTACTGAGAAGTCCATGCTCATAAATATTTGGGTGCTCTCCTCAACTGTTTTTCTTCCCTTGTGAAATGAATTCACCATCAATAAGATCAACATCGTTTCTGAAAGCTCAAGTAGCTCTTTTCCTTGTCATAGTGAAAATTAAGAGTAGATGTTTCAAATATATAGTATTTGAATACATAGTTTCTTGTAATGGAACAGTTAGGCTTCTTCTAGCGTTTGCCACAGTTAGGCTTATAATTGATATTAACTTATAAGTCAAATTTAACCAGTTTCTCAAATATTAAAATACATATCAATTCAAATCTATTAGGATATAGTTTAAAAGTTTCTACAAATTAACTTGTAGTTTTTATGAGAAAAATATAAATTTTGGCATGTCAAATAAAGAAACAACATTTTCCACATACCTAAACTGAAATTTCAAATTCGGATGAAAAGGTATTAGAGATAAATGGGCATTATCTCTAATATTACATGAACATTTCATTTTAGAAAAAAATTACAATAAGAGGTACACAAGCATTATGCATTTTTAATCACCTTTTACGGGGGAATTTTGTACTGCCAGAAAACCTGATGTATATAAATAGCAAACTTCTCATGTAAAATGTCCCTTTTCAAAGAAAGAATTAAACATCTTGACTTTAAAATATTCAGTGTTTGAGGATATAGAATCACTTACATGAATATTATCAAAATATAATTTGTGATTAATAATATAATATCTGTACTTATATACTTTAGACTTTCCAAATCAATGTGACAGGGCAAACTTCTTGCTAATTATCTTAACGTAAACCTTTGGGAACCCACTTGCTCCAATCTTCTTTTTTCTCTGTCAGTCCTTTTCTTTCTATCCCTTTCTCTGTGCTGGGAAGTTCCATAACTTTTATCTGTGACTTCTGACTTATTAGGTAAAAACCAGGTCACTAAAAGATCTAACTCATTAAATATTCTGATGGCTGTGGCTTACGTTATTAGGCATCACTATTTAGAAGTCCTGCTTTAAACCAGAAGGGACTGATTACCTTACTTTAAAGTTAAAAAAAAAAAAAGAAAGAAAGAAATACTGAGCTATTTATTTATTTTCTCACTCTGTTATATCACTTTGTCTCCATCATGGTACCACAATTACAAAGTATAAGCATCCTTAAGGAAAGGCGATCTTTCTCAAGTGTTCAGTTCAAAAGCACTCATAGTATAAGATCAAATAATTAAAGACATCCTTCACTTTAAGATATATATGCATGTATGGATGGGTGGATGTGTGCAATACATGTGGATATATACAAAAATATGACCAACTTCTATGTACTTGTATATAATACAACTACATATTTATTTTCACAAAGACAGAGAAACTCAGAGTAAAGCAGTACTCTAACACATAGTGTAAAATTTAAACTTTTTTAAATGAAGAGTTAAAGATTGTCTCATTTAGATAAAAAGTTAAAAGCAAATATATTATCACATATTTGCCATTATAGTTCCACTGTCAGAAAGGTGGTGTGTTAAAAACCCTTATTCATGACTGTTTAAAGTCGAGTAAACCAAATAAATGATAAACATAAAGAGACTGATGTTCCAAACCCAATCTCTTAATTGCTGATCAGAGCTGAAAATAGATCTTTTTTCCCCTCCACTAATTGAATGAGTCTTGTTAAACCTTTTGAAATGCACTTTAGAAAATGCAAGAATACAGCTTAGAACAGGTTCTTTAATTTGGGTCATTTTCTGTTACTTGCAGTAGTGACGGGTGCTTAGCAACGCTGTTCCGGTGGCCCTTTTAAGGAAATGAATACCTGCAAAACAGCATTTTAATCTATTTTATGGCATTAATTATCAAGATCACTGTATTTAGACAGTGCCTCCTTTGCCACTTCCCTACATTAGGAAAGAAGGGAGTCCTGTGATAAATTGAATGTGTTATTTCAGATGACAGAAGAGCCTGTGCATCCCCTTACCAAGTAAGAAAATGTTAAGGGCAAAAAAAAAAACTAACAGTAAACAGAAGCCATAGATAGAGGGGTGAGTTTAAGTGTTTAGACAAGGAGCTTACACTGAAAATCATTGTTCAAACATCTCTAAGAGTCCATGTTAAGTTGTTTTTCTTTTTTTCCATACGTTTAAGATTTAAATTCTATTATGCCACACACACACTAGGCCACTGAGACTGTAAGAAACTCTACGCGAAAAAGCCTAAATGTACATAAGATGTTATTAGATGGTAAAGATTTCCTGAATATTCAAAATATTAAATTAACAAAAGGAGACATTTACATGAGATATATTATATTAAGATCACTATCACTTAAATCAGGATGTTATTCAATCCTATTTATTTTAATATGCCCAAGTGATTACCTATCAAGAAACAAGGTCAAACACAGAGCTACCAAGGAGTCTTTAAGAATTCTAACAGCCAAGCTATATACTCTGCAAATACATCCTTTAACCTCTAACTAATAATCAGTACAACAGGTTTAAGAAACCTGTATTAAATTTAATAATTTAAATTCTTTGGAGTAGTTTTTTTCTGATCTTCACTTATCATTGTTAAAAAGTACAACTCTTCTAACTTTCTTTCTCATAATTCACAATGCTTTTTACATTTCATGTCCTGATGAAGGAAGGTCATGCTTTCCACATCACCATTCTTCTCTGTCTTCTCAGCTAATAAGAGATCAAGTGACTACCTCTTTGTCTAGAATGTATCCTAATTTCAGCCAGTAACGACCAATTTCAAAAGCTTTTACCACTTAGCCTCCAAAGATGAGAAAGGAACTGGGTTAACAACCTGCAATCATCTATATTTTTTAAATTTCAGTCTATAGACTCATGTATATTCAGCATCTTTTAAATCAAACATACTTTACACATGATTTCAAATGTATCATCAAATGGTGTAAATCACAGTATAAAAATGGGATAACGCCAAATGTCTCGAGTTTTTTAACCTCTTAAAACAGATGGGCTCTGCCTGGGGTTTGGGGGGGGGGTTAAACATTAGCAGTTGCATTTTAATGCCTGGGAATCCACTGAAAAAACAAAATGTGTGGCACAGACAGTGTAGGCTGCACTAAAATATCTTCCCATTGAGAAAGAGGCTTAGTAAGTTAACTGTATTTCTAAAATGTTTTCTCTGGCTCTTTTCAATCAGTTCCTAAGGACTCCTTTAACAATTAGTACACCGAGGTTCTCCGGATGGCTCTCTGAAACATTTAAAACCAGAGAACAAAAGGTTTATTTTAAAAAATGAAAACCTTAGCTTGTTCAACTCCAGACGTGAATCTGCTTTCAATTACTGAAAGTATTTCCACTTCAGTGGAAGGGGATCAAATCTTCAACTACACCATCTTAAGGCACTGAATTTGATTATATTAAGCTTTCAGAAGACTGAATGACTCTGTGACACAGACGCATATATTCTGCCCATATCATTTATGAGATATTCCAGAGAGATAGAGAAACCAACATAGGAGAGGCAGGAAAGCGGGACTTCTGGGAGCAGTCACAGACCTTCCTTTTATTACACTCAAAGACACACATACCTTTTTTTTTTTTTTTTTTTTTTTTAATTTTTCGCTTTAAGCGAGGGTGCACAAGTTTTCTCAAATCATTCCCAACTCTTTCTTGTTTTTGTTTTAATGCGACCAACCTGCCTGGAAATCCAGTTGCAAAGTTATGATTTCTTTTGCTTGTTCGCTACAAAACCCTCTCTAGACTTAAAAAAAAAAAAATCCCACACTAAACAGGAGCAAAACTGCTCTATCAATTAGCAAGCCCCCGCCCCCCTCCATGAAGCAATCAGGATGATGGATTTGAGTGAATGCAAACCCTAGAGCTGATTCATAGACACTCTGGGCAAGATTTTCAACATCTCAAACCCCAATGAACTCAATCCGTGGTTCCAGAAGATTTGCTCTCTCAACGAATCCAACCACACACCTCGCCAAAGTCCCAGAAAGCAAGAAACCGACGGCTTAAGTCAATTGGATGGGCATCCTATGGTATTCGGCTCTTTTTAACAACAATAAAATAATAATAATAATAATCCACCTCATTAAACATCCCTGGAACAAAAGACTCCGTTCTCCCCGCGGCTACCTGCACCTCTCCGGTGTGAGGAGGGGACGCAGAGTGGTCGCCAAAGTTCTGCCCGCACCGCGGTGAAACCTCGCAATTTGGTCCCCCAGGGGTTAAACAGGCATCTCGCTGCAGAGGCTCAAGTGGCCTCGGCCCCAGGTCCGCGCGGCGCCGCGAAGCCGCCTCCCATCCCTTCCCAGCCTGGGAGAAGCGCGCGGAGCCGAGCAGCCGCTGTTCCCGCCTCCGTCCTACCGCCGCCCCCCACCCCCAGCCCGCACCGGGTCCCTGAGAGCGCGCGAGGGACCCGAGCGGTGGCGTGGGAAGCCGTGCGCCCCTGCGCCCAGGCCGCAGCCAGCACCGCAGCCGCCGCCGCTCACCCACCTTGCCGCGGCGCGCCCTCGCTGTGGCCGTGCGGAGCGGAGCCCGGCGCTACCAAGTTGCCTGGGTCTGGAGCGTATCATGTTACAGCGCCGGGCTCCGGGCTCCGGCTGCGAGCAGCAGCCAGACATGATAGGCTGAGGCTCTTCTGTTTACACCCGGCCGCCGAGGGGGCGGTGGCGGCGCTTAACCCCTTCACGCCCAGCCCAGACACACACACACACACACACACACACACACACACACACACACACACACACTCACTCACTCACTCACTCACTCACTCACACACACCAGGCACACACACACACACACACACACACACACACACACACACACACACACACACACACACACACACCAGCCACACACACACACCCATGCACTGGCCGGGCACTTCGCAGCCCGGCTTCCAATGAGAAAGGGGGAAACTGTAGCCCAAACTGGTTCCAGGAGTGCTTTTTTCAAGACCTTGTTAAGAGGTAAAGCGTGTGCGCACACACACACACACACACACACACACACGCATGCATGCATGCACGAACACATGCATGTGCGAACACATGCATGAAGGCGAACACACGCACGTTGAATATAAACCATCCGTATTCTCTACTGTGGTGTTTCAGGCGGCTGCAGATTTTTTGCAAATACCTCTTCACTAGAAGCACTACTTTCCTGTGCTCACAAAAGAACGCGGTTCCCGGCACAGGAATGAATCCCGACCCCCGATCCGCCACCATTCACGCACGCATCACAGAGCTGAGATGTTTACTTCATCCGCTGAAGAAGGGTGGCCACATTCCCTCGAAACTAAGTCCTCTAACTCCAGGGATGCACGGCTTTGGAGAGGTGGGCAGACGAGTCTCCGGGAAGGGACAGAGGGTGGCTGGTGGGTGTGCGCGGCGTGGGAGGGTGTCGCCAGTGAGGTGAGCATGACCAGGACCAGCTCAGCCTGATTGGGATCTCTCTGACCAAAGGTCAGATACTTTCATTGGGCTGGGCCATGGTGGGATCTGCTCAGTGACCCCTTGATGTCTCTTTTGTCTCCCTCAGTCACCAACAACCACCACCCTGGAACACTATAGGAGGATAGGCCTGAACCCCAGAGGAAAGAAAATCCCTGGAGCTGGAAGCCTGTGCTCAAGTGGTCAGAGCTGACTCTAAATGTTGTGCCATAGACATCCCTGATCTCATCAGCGAATGTGCTGTTCCAACTAACATTACTTTTTAACTAAAAGATAGTTCAGGATCGCAGCACTTCCATTTTTATTTTTCAAATGGTCTTTTTGCACATCCAGATCCACTTTATTATTTTTTCCTTACAGCCAGCCCGAAGTTCCTTCTTTTAATTTTTTCGTTGAGAACATTCCATCGTCTTCAATATCTCTTCCATTAAATTGAGAACTGAATGACTTTAGAATTCAGAATCACATTTTAGAATCACATTTCCTTTCAACTTCCTGAAATTTTCAGAAATACACAAGAAAACAAGCACTTTAATTCTAATAACAATTAACACATCTTTATACTATTAGTTATCTTTCTGCAATTTCAAATAATCTAAGTATAAACTTAAAAAGAAAAATAAATAATGCTTTAAGATTAGTGTTTCTTCCTTCATTCATCAATTAAGCTCCTCTAAAGTATATAGTCTTTTCTCATTTCCATGCTTCAAGAATAAGAGTTCCATTTTTCCAGTTTAACCTATTTTACCTTGGCTTTTTGTCACTTTTTTTTTTTTTTTTTTACAGCTGGTGGTACAATAATGTGAGTACAGCTTATCTGACTCTTGGTGAATGCTTTTTCCTGCTCAATTTTCATTACCATCTAGCACATCCATCACCATACATGGGAATATCTACTGCTCAGTATTTAAGCAAAATCTCCACACCTGAGTGCTCATTTGATAATAAGGACTTTTCTAAGAATCATGACTCACAAACGTCTTCTACTACAATGTGATTATCACAATCCTGTTAATTTCTCCCTGAATGATCAATATATTTACCATTCAATCAAGACATAAGTAAGCTATCAGGGGAACTTTTAAAACATTTCTTCAGACCATCTCAATTTCAAAGTTATTTAAATATTTTGGAAATCTACCAAAACTGGGTCAAAAAATAGAACAATAGATATATTGCAGGACATTGAAAGGTACCTGAACTCTTAAGCAAATATCTTCTGAAGTAAAATTTTTAAAAGATCATTTTATATATCATCGTTATGCTTGATCACCCACATTACTTTTAACCACTTAGTTTAGAATGTGAGGAAGAGGCTGTTGGATTGAAATCTTCGAAAAACTAAATAGGTACAGCATTGCACCCTTAGAATTTCCCAGGATCTAGTGACTTATTTATGCTTCAGATATGCAACCCTGGATTACTTTATAATACTTAGCAGTTCTGGACTTGACTAGAATATTAGCACACAAAGAAATGAACATTTTTAATGGAAGAATGAAAAGTTTTGAAATCTTAAAACTACTGTTTAGGTCAAGATGAATCTTGAGAAGACTGATATTTGACACATTCATTTCCCCAGATAAACGCTATGCAAATTGGTCACTGATTGATAGCCTTTATTAAAATTCCCATTAAAAATGCTAATTAAGCAATGCCTATCTATAAATATCAGATACAGGTCAGGTAAATTTTTATATGGGACTAGGTTAGAATATTTTACGAGTACATCTGGTTCTATCTTTACTAAATATAAAACTAATTATTTTCAGATGGGGCAAAGACAACATTCCTTGAGAATATTCAAGGGATTATTCTGACATAACTAAGCAGTAGTAGGAAGAGCATATACCCGTGGGGAAGAGAGAGAGCTGTGATTTGAGACAGTTCTTACAGCTTAAAGTGAAGTTGGTTTCCACATTCATCTCCCCAAGAAAAGATACGGGGTTTCTTAGCCACACTCATTTGTGCATTAAATCGCCATTTGAAAAGGTAGCACTCCCCTAAAGAGCTCTAGACATATATAATAAGGCACACATTAAACATCTATTGTCATTGACTATAGTCTGTCATATTGATGAGGTCATGAATAACTTGTATTAAGGAGCAATGCTTTTTTAAAATTTTTTTTATCTTTTTAATATTGATTTTCCCTTTTGTTGCCCTTGTTGTTTTTTTATTGTTGTTGTAGTTATTATTGTTGTTGTTACTGATGTCGTCCTTCTTAGATAGGGCAGAGAGTAACGGAGACAGGAGGGGAAGACAGAGAGGGAGGAGAAAGATAGACACCTGCTGACCTGCTTCACTGCCTGTGAGGCGACCCACCTGAAGGTGGGGAGCCACGAGCTTGAACTGGGATCCTTCTGCTGGTCCTTGCGCTATCTGCACTTAACCCGCTGTGCTACCGCCTGACTCCCAGAGCAAGATTCTTTAAGATCCGCAAAACTCGTGGTCCTGGAGGTGACCACAGTGAAAAACTTTGGACCCTCAAGCAGGAGGTCCTCTGTTCAATCCCTGGCAGCACATGTGCCAGAGTGATGTCTGTTTCTTTCTCTCTCCTCCTGTCTTTCTCATAAATAAATAAATAAATAAATAAATAAATAAATAAATAAAATATTTTTAAAAATATATCGGCAAACTCCCCTGTAGTTCCAGGAAAAGACATTATAAAATACAGTGAACTGTGTGATAATTTTATGTTGTGTATAACCACATAGAATCACACTTGTACTATTAAATGAATTTTACTTCTAAGTGAATTCACTTCTTTAGGCATAAATGCTTAATGATTACACACCACAAATAAGATTTTTTAAAATGTATGAGTCAAAACAAAGCAAATTGTATTTAAAAAAAAAAAGTCCATGTATGACAGCTGTAACTTGAAAATGGCACCCAATTAGCTCTATGTACTAAGAATTCGTCCACCCACTGTCTGCTTAGGCCAGAAATCTTGAAGAACAATCAAAGATTAATATAAATTGGGATGGTCACCATTCCTCCTAATATTTCAGGACTAAATTGATACCATCAGAAATGCTTACACAAAATGAAATTATAATTGCCTTTTGTGAACTAAATATGGCCATAATGCTAATGCTAATTTCACTGTGCATTTTATCCACACCATTTCTTTTTTTTATTTTTTATTTTTTTTATTTTTTTTTATTGTTGTTGTAGTTTATGTCGTCGTCGTTGGATAGGACAGAGAGAAATGGAGAGAGGAGGGGAAGACAGAGAGGAGGAGAGAAAGACAGACACCTGCAGATCTGCTTCACGGCCTGTGAAGCTTCACCCCCTGCAGGTGGGGAGCCGGGGGCTTGAACCGGGATCCTCATGCCGGTCCTTGCGCTTAGCGCCACCTGCGCTTAACCCGCTGCGCTACCGCCCGACTCCCTCCACACCATTTCTATTCCCTAAGTCTCAGGGACAAAAATAACATGATTATCCCATTTTACTGATGAGAAAGATGGTACTTAAAGAGCTCAAAAGAGTACCAGGTCCTATACTTAGCCTAAACTCCTAAACCATTTCACTGGATACTTAATACCAACTCATCAGTTAAAATTAATATGCAGAATATTAGCTACCTTTCTAAATTAAAAAGATCAGGGTAGGTCATATCAAAGATTTTGAACATAGGATATTCAGTTAAAAACACTGGTAATTCGTTAATTTTGAATAAGTAGAAATAGATACAGGACATTTGATTTCTATAGTGTTCAAAAGTTAGTTTAGAATTTAAGTAACTACTAAGATACAGCTTACTATTCTTTGCAAAGCTGGACTCTTACTATGAATGAAATAGTTAATAAATATTCCTCAGGGACTGACTTAAGCTGGTATAAGTCAGTGTGTGTCTATTATTCTGGAATTCGTTTAGATGAACTTTATTAAAAATTATACATTTATTTATGTTAAGAAAAAATACCCAGGGGGTCGGGCGGTGGCGCAGTGGTTTAAGCGCATGTGGCGCAAAGTGCAAGGACCAGCGTAAGGATCCCGGTTCGAGCCCCCGGCTCCCCACCTGCAGGGGAGTCGCTTCACAGGCGGTGAAGCAGATCTGCAGGTGTCTGTCTTTCTTTCCCCCCTCTGTCTTCCCCTCCTCTCTCCATTTCTCTCTGTCCTATCCAACAACGAACAACATCAACAGTGGTAATAATAATAATAACCACAACCAGACTACAACAAGGGCAACAAAAGGGGAAAAAAATGGCCTCCAGGATCGGTGGATTCATGGTGCAGGCACCGAGCCCAGCAATAACCCTGGAGGAAAAAAAAGAAAAAATACCCAAACATGTTTCTGTAAATAAAATATGTCAAAGAAATTGTTTATGTCACCAAAATTACAATGTACATTCAATAGTTGGTACATAATAATTGTACAATTACTTTGGTTACATGCTGTGAATAAAATTTCAAATTTCATCATCTTTTTTTATTTGCCTCCGGGGTTATCACTGGGGCTCAGTGCCTGAACTACAAATCCACAGCTCCTGGCCATTTCTCCCCCTCCCTTTTTTTTGCCTTTGTTATTGTTACTATTATCACTGTTGTTATTATTAGACAGGAAAAGAAAAATCAAGGGGGGAGATAGATACCTGCAGACCTGCTTCCTGCTTATGAAGCGACCCCCCATCACCACTGCAGGTGGGGAGCCCGGGGTTCAAACTGGGACCCATACACTGGTCCGTGTTTGGCACCATGTGTGCTTAACCCACTGCACTACTGCCTGGCCCCCTAAATTTCATCTTATGTTTTGCAAAGACCTCTTTGGTCAACAGCAAGAGCAAGTCTCAGAGAACTGTGTGGACTCTGTTATAGGCTATCTTAAAACTGTATTTAAAATTATATTTCTTCATTCTTATTCCAATAAAGTTCCATACTCATTTGCACTGGATAGAAATAAAGCTCTGAAAACTAAGTCTTGTAATAAAGGCAATTCATAATTTCTTTGTTTTTAAAGATTTAATTTATTTAGTCATGAGAAATGATAGAGAGAGGAAGAACCAGACATCACTCTGGTACATGTACTTCTGGGCACTGAACTCAGGACCTCATGCTTGAGAGTCCAAAGTATTATCCACTGCACCACCTCCCAGACCACACAGCTCATAATTTCTCACAGATGTCTACAGTCATTCTAAAAGGCTAGTCTAATATCTAGATAATCCTGAGATTGACCTTATAGGAAAATCCACCCACAAGATCGCTATTTATTTCATAACTCTCTGAAATAACCCATATCCACAAATTGTTTCAAAAAGGTAAGCTCTATTCTTTATTTAAAAGGTGTTACATTACTTCTCCCAAAACAGAAATGCCTCCTGAAAGCAGGTACAAGTGGAAAAACTAAGGCTCTATCTTTAGATCATCCAACCATGTTTACTGTGTGCCAAAAAACACTGCTTCATATTTTTGTCCTTTTTGGGGTGACCTTGGGCAGGAGCGTGCTGGGTCTTCCAGAGTCTGGGCAGGCAGGAAGGAGGAAGCAGCAGGATTCAGAAGTCAGAAGGAGGTCTGGACTCCTTGCAGGGTGGCAATCAAGCAATGCACTGTCTTCACAAAAGCTTACTGAGTTTTGACCCTTTACTGGCAAGTGTCCAAGTAGGAAAGAAGAGGATGAGGAAGGGGAAAACTTCCTACCTGATGCTGAGAGCAGGAGAGGGGGTGGGTATCAGAGCTTTAAAAGAAATAAAGGCTTACAACAAAAGTTAGCTGGAGGTAAATACGCCTGGTACTAAGTACACCACAAGAATTAAGATGCCAGGTCAAGCTACTAAAGCTCCAAAGACAATGTTAG